>NW_027168300.1:0-44363 GCF_040954835.1 Lepisosteus oculatus
TGGGTATTCAGTTGTCTGAAAAAACGCGTTTATTTCGGGCTGAAAAACACGTTTTGCAGAGTGTACTGTTACTGCCCCATAACTTACATGGGGTTGACCAAACTTGCAGAAACATGTTTATTTCTGCTGAAAAACATGTTTTGACACTTTCAGCACACTGGGTTAAGATCTGAGTGTGTGGGCTCTTCTGAGCCTTGTTGCTACATGGGGATTCAGTTGTCTGAAAAAACGCGTTTATTTCGGGCTGAAAACACGTTTTGAAAAGTGTACTGTTACTGCCCCATAACTTACATGGGGTTGACCAAACTTGCAGAAACATGTTTATTTCTGCTGAAAAACATGTTTTTGACACTTTCAGCACACTGGGGTTAAGATCTGAGTGTGTGGGCTCTTCTGAGCCTTGCTGCTACATGGGTATTCAGTTGTCTGAAAAAACGCTTTATTTCGGGCTGAAAAACACGTTTTGAAAAGTGTACTGTTACTGCCCCATAACTTACATGGGGTTGACCAAACTTGCAGAAACATGTTTATTTCTGCTGAAAAACATGTTTTGACACTTTCAGCACACTGGGGTTAAGATCTGAGTGTGTGGGCTCTTCTGAGCCTTGCTGCTACATGGGGATTCAGTTGTCTGAAAAAACGCGTTTATTTCGGGCTGAAAAACACGTTTTGAAAAGTGTACTGTTACTGCCCCATAACTTACATGGGGTTGACCAAACTTGCAGAAACATGTTTATTTCTGCTGAAAAACATGTTTTGACACTTTCAGCACACTGGGGTTAAGATCTGAGTGTGTGGGCTCTTCTGAGCCTTGTTGCTACATGGGGATTCAGTTGTCTGAAAAAACGCGTTTATTTCGGGCTGAAAAACACGTTTTGAAAAGTGTACTGTTACTGCCCCATAACTTACATGGGGTTGACCAAACTTGCAGAAACATGTTTATTTCTGCTGAAAAACATGTTTTGATACTTTCAGCACACTGGGGTTAAGATCTGAGTGTGTGGGCTCTTCTGAGCCTTGCTGCTACATGGGGATTCAGTTGTCTGAAAAAACGCGTTTATTTCGGGCTGAAAAACACGTTTTTGAAAAGTGTACTGTTACTGCCCCATAACTTACATGGGGTTGACCAAACTTGCAGAAACATGTTTATTTCTGCTGAAAAACACGTTTTGACCCTTTCTGCACACTGGGGTTAAGATCTGAGTGTGTGGGCTCTTCTGAGCCTTGCTGCTACATGGGGATTCAGTTGTCTGAAAAAACGCGTTTATTTCGGGCTGAAAAACACGTTTTGAAAAGTGTACTGTTACTGCCCAATAACTTACATGGGGTTGACCAAACTTGCAGAAACATGTTTATTTCTGCTGAAAAACATGTTTTGACACTTTCAGCACACTGGGGTTAAGATCTGAGTGTGTGGGCTCTTCTGAGCCTTGTTGCTACATGGGGATTCAGTTGTCTGAAAAAACGCGTTTATTTCGGGCTGAAAAACACGTTTTGAAAAGTGTACTGTTACTGCCCCATAACTTACATGGGGTTGACCAAACTTGCAGAAACATGTTTATTTCTGCTGAAAAACATGTTTTGACACTTTCAGCACACTGGGGTTAAGATCTGAGTGTGTGGCTCTTCTGAGCCTTGCTGCTACATGGGTATTCAGTTGTCTGAAAAAACGCGTTTATTTCGGGCTGAAAAACACGTTTTGAAAAGTGTACTGTTACTGCCCCATAACTTACATGGGGTTGACCAAACTTGCAGAAACATGTTTATTTCTGCTGAAAAACATGTTTTGACACTTTCAGCACACTGGGGTTAAGATCTGAGTGTGTGGGCTCTTCTGAGCCTTGTTGCTACATGGGGATTCAGTTGTCTGAAAAAACGCGTTTATTTCGGGCTGAAAAACACGTTTTGAAAAGTGTACTGTTACTGCCCCATAACTTACATGGGGTTGACCAAACTTGCAGAAACATGTTTATTTCTGCTGAAAAACATGTTTTGATACTTTCAGCACACTGGGGTTAAGATCTGAGTGTGTGGGCTCTTCTGAGCCTTGCTGCTACATGGGGATTCAGTTGTCTGAAAAAACGCGTTTATTTCGGGCTGAAAAACACGTTTTGAAAAGTGTACTGTTACTGCCCCATAACTTACATGGGGTTGACCAAACTTGCAGAAACATGTTTATTTCTGCTGAAAAACACGTTTTGACCCTTTCTGCACACTGGGGTTAAGATCTGAGTGTGTGGGCTCTTCTGAGCCTTGCTGCTACATGGGGATTCAGTTGTCTGAAAAAACGCGTTTATTTCGGGCTGAAAAACACGTTTTGAAAAGTGTACTGTTACTGCCCCATAACTTACATGGGGTTGACCAAACTTGCAGAAACATGTTTATTTCTGCTGAAAAACATGTTTTGACACTTTCAGCACACTGGGGTTAAGATCTGAGTGTGTGGGCTCTTCTGAGCCTTGTTGCTACATGGGGATTCAGTTGTCTGAAAAAACGCGTTTATTTCGGGCTGAAAAACACGTTTTGAAAGTGTACTGTTACTGCCCCATAACTTACATGGGGTTGACCAAACTTGCAGAAACATGTTTATTTCTGCTGAAAAACATGTTTTGATACTTTCAGCACACTGGGGTTAAGATCTGAGTGTGTGGGCTCTTCTGAGCCTTGCTGCTACATGGGGATTCAGTTGTCTGAAAAAACGCGTTTATTTCGGGCTGAAAAACACGTTTTGAAAAGTGTACTGTTACTGCCCCATAACTTACATGGGGTTGACCAAACTTGCAGAAACACGTTTATTTCTGCTGAAAAACACGTTTTGACCCTTTCTGCACACTGGGGTTAAGATCTGAGTGTGTGGGCTCTTCTGAGCTGAGCCTTGCTGCTACATGGGGATTCAGTTGTCTGAAAAAACGCGTTTATTTCGGGCTGAAAAACACGTTTTGAAAAGTGTACTGTTACTGCCCAATAACTTACATGGGGTTGACCAAACTTGCAGAAACATGTTTATTTCTGCTGAAAAACATGTTTTGACACTTTCAGCACACTGGGGTTAAGATCTGAGTGTGTGGGCTCTTCTGAGCCTTGTTGCTACATGGGGATTCAGTTGTCTGAAAAAACGCGTTTATTTCGGGCTGAAAAACACGTTTTGAAAAGTGTACTGTTACTGCCCCATAACTTACATGGGGTTGACCAAACTTGCAGAAACATGTTTATTTCTGCTGAAAAACATGTTTTGACACTTTCAGCACACTGGGGTTAAGATCTGAGTGTGTGGGCTCTTCTGAGCCTTGCTGCTACATGGGTATTCAGTTGTCTGAAAAAACGCGTTTATTTCGGGCTGAAAAACACGTTTTGAAAAGTGTACTGTTACTGCCCCATAACTTACATGGGGTTGACCAAACTTGCAGAAACATGTTTATTTCTGCTGAAAAACATGTTTTGACACTTTCAGCACACTGGGGTTAAGATCTGAGTGTGTGGGCTCTTCTGAGCCTTGTTGCTACATGGGGATTCAGTTGTCTGAAAAAACGCGTTTATTTCGGGCTGAAAAACACGTTTTGAAAAGTGTACTGTTACTGCCCCATAACTTACATGGGGTTGACCAAACTTGCAGAAACATGTTTATTTCTGCTGAAAAACATGTTTTGACACTTTCAGCACACTGGGGTTAAGATCTGAGTGTGTGGGCTCTTCTGAGCCTTGCTGCTACATGGGTATTCAGTTGTCTGAAAAAACGCGTTTATTTCGGGCTGAAAAACACGTTTTGAAAAGTGTACTGTTACTGCCCCATAACTTACATGGGGTTGACCAAACTTGCAGAAACATGTTTATTTCTGCTGAAAAACATGTTTTGACACTTTCAGCACACTGGGGTTAAGATCTGAGTGTGTGGGCTCTTCTGAGCCTTGTTGCTACATGGGGATTCAGTTGTCTGAAAAAACGCGTTTATTTCGGGCTGAAAAACACGTTTTGAAAAGTGTACTGTTACTGCCCCATAACTTACATGGGGTTGACCAAACTTGCAGAAACATGTTTATTTCTGCTGAAAAACATGTTTTGACACTTTCAGCACACTGGGGTTAAGATCTGAGTGTGTGGGCTCTTCTGAGCCTTGTTGCTACATGGGGATTCAGTTGTCTGAAAAAACGCGTTTATTTCAGGCTGAAAAACACGTTTTGAAAAGTGTACTGTTACTGCCCCATAACTTACATGGGGTTGACCAAACTTGCAGAAACATGTTTATTTCTGCTGAAAAACATGTTTTGATACTTTCAGCACACTGGGGTTAAGATCTGAGTGTGTGGGCTCTTCTGAGCCTTGCTGCTACATGGGGATTCAGTTGTCTGAAAAAACGCGTTTATTTCGGGCTGAAAAACACGTTTTGAAAAGTGTACTGTTACTGCCCCATAACTTACATGGGGTTGACCAAACTTGCAGAAACATGTTTATTTCTGCTGAAAAACACGTTTTGACCCTTTCTGCACACTGGGGTTAAGATCTGAGTGTGTGGGCTCTTCTGAGCCTTGCTGCTACATGGGGATTCAGTTGTCTGAAAAAACGCGTTTATTTCGGGCTGAAAAACACGTTTTGAAAAGTGTACTGTTACTGCCCCATAACTTACATGGGGTTGACCAAACTTGCAGAAACATGTTTATTTCTGCTGAAAAACATGTTTTGACACTTTCAGCACACTGGGGTTAAGATCTGAGTGTGTGGGCTCTTCTGAGCCTTGTTGCTACATGGGGATTCAGTTGTCTGAAAAAACGCGTTTATTTCGGGCTGAAAAACACGTTTTGAAAAGTGTACTGTTACTGCCCATAACTTACATGGGGTTGACCAAACTTGCAGAAACATGTTTATTTCTGCTGAAAAACATGTTTTGACACTTTCAGCACACTGGGGTTAAGATCTGAGTGTGTGGGCTCTTCTGAGCCTTGCTGCTACATGGGTATTCAGTTGTCTGAAAAAACGCGTTTATTTCGGGCTGAAAAACACGTTTTGAAAAGTGTACTGTTACTGCCCCATAACTTACATGGGGTTGACCAAACTTGCAGAAACATGTTTATTTCTGCTGAAAAACATGTTTTGACACTTTCAGCACACTGGGGTTAAGATCTGAGTGTGTGGGCTCTTCTGAGCCTTGCTGCTACATGGGTATTCAGTTGTCTGAAAAAACGCGTTTATTTCGGGCTGAAAAACACGTTTTGCAGAGTGTACTGTTACTGCCCCATAACTTACATGGGGTTGACCAAACTTGCAGAAACATGTTTATTTCTGCTGAAAAACATGTTTTGACACTTTCAGCACACTGGGGTTAAGATCTGAGTGTGTGGGCTCTTCTGAGCCTTGTTGCTACATGGGGATTCAGTTGTCTGAAAAAACGCGTTTATTTCGGGCTGAAAAACACGTTTTGAAAAGTGTACTGTTACTGCCCCATAACTTACATGGGGTTGACCAAACTTGCAGAAACATGTTTATTTCTGCTGAAAAACATGTTTTGACACTTTCAGCACACTGGGGTTAAGATCTGAGTGTGTGGGCTCTTCTGAGCCTTGCTGCTACATGGGTATTCAGTTGTCTGAAAAAACGCGTTTATTTCGGGCTGAAAAACACGTTTTGAAAAGTGTACTGTTACTGCCCCATAACTTACATGGGGTTGACCAAACTTGCAGAAACATGTTTATTTCTGCTGAAAAACATGTTTTGACACTTTCAGCACACTGGGGTTAAGATCTGAGTGTGTGGGCTCTTCTGAGCCTTGTTGCTACATGGGGATTCAGTTGTCTGAAAAAACGCGTTTATTTCGGGCTGAAAAACACGTTTTGAAAAGTGTACTGTTACTGCCCCATAACTTACATGGGGTTGACCAAACTTGCAGAAACATGTTTATTTCTGCTGAAAAACATGTTTTGACACTTTCAGCACACTGGGGTTAAGATCTGAGTGTGTGGGCTCTTCTGAGCCTTGTTGCTACATGGGGATTCAGTTGTCTGAAAAAACGCGTTTATTTCGGGCTGAAAAACACGTTTTGAAAAGTGTACTGTTACTGCCCCATAACTTACATGGGGTTGACCAAACTTGCAGAAACATGTTTATTTCTGCTGAAAAACATGTTTTGATACTTTCAGCACACTGGGGTTAAGATCTGAGTGTGTGGGCTCTTCTGAGCCTTGCTGCTACATGGGGATTCAGTTGTCTGAAAAAACGCGTTTATTTCGGGCTGAAAAACACGTTTTGAAAAGTGTACTGTTACTGCCCCATAACTTACATGGGGTTGACCAAACTTGCAGAAACATGTTTATTTCTGCTGAAAAACACGTTTTGACCCTTTCTGCACACTGGGGTTAAGATCTGAGTGTGTGGGCTCTTCTGAGCCTTGCTGCTACATGGGGATTCAGTTGTCTGAAAAAACGCGTTTATTTCGGGCTGAAAAACACGTTTTGAAAAGTTTACTGTTACTGCCCAATAACTTACATGGGGTTGACCAAACTTGCAGAAACATGTTTATTTCTGCTGAAAAACATGTTTTGACACTTTCAGCACACTGGGGTTAAGATCTGAGTGTGTGGGCTCTTCTGAGCCTTGTTGCTACATGGGGATTCAGTTGTCTGAAAAAACGCGTTTATTTCGGGCTGAAAAACACGTTTTGAAAAGTGTACTGTTACTGCCCCATAACTTACATGGGGTTGACCAAACTTGCAGAAACATGTTTATTTCTGCTGAAAAACATGTTTTGACACTTTCAGCACACTGGGGTTAAGATCTGAGTGTGTGGGCTCTTCTGAGCCTTGCTGCTACATGGGTATTCAGTTGTCTGAAAAAACGCGTTTATTTCGGGCTGAAAAACACGTTTTGAAAAGTGTACTGTTACTGCCCCATAACTTACATGGGGTTGACCAAACTTGCAGAAACATGTTTATTTCTGCTGAAAAACATGTTTTGACACTTTCAGCACACTGGGGTTAAGATCTGAGTGTGTGGGCTCTTCTGAGCCTTGTTGCTACATGGGGATTCAGTTGTCTGAAAAAACGCGTTTATTTCGGGCTGAAAAACACGTTTTGAAAAGTGTACTGTTACTGCCCCATAACTTACATGGGGTTGACCAAACTTGCAGAAACATGTTTATTTCTGCTGAAAAACATGTTTTGATACTTTCAGCACACTGGGGTTAAGATCTGAGTGTGTGGGCTCTTCTGAGCCTTGCTGCTACATGGGGATTCAGTTGTCTGAAAAAACGCGTTTATTTCGGGCTGAAAAACACGTTTTGAAAAGTGTACTGTTACTGCCCCATAACTTACATGGGGTTGACCAAACTTGCAGAAACATGTTTATTTCTGCTGAAAAACACGTTTTGACCCTTTCTGCACACTGGGGTTAAGATCTGAGTGTGTGGGCTCTTCTGAGCCTTGCTGCTACATGGGGATTCAGTTGTCTGAAAAAACGCGTTTATTTCGGGCTGAAAAACACGTTTTGAAAAGTGTACTGTTACTGCCCCATAACTTACATGGGGTTGACCAAACTTGCAGAAACATGTTTATTTCTGCTGAAAAACATGTTTTGACACTTTCAGCACACTGGGGTTAAGATCTGAGTGTGTGGGCTCTTCTGAGCCTTGTTGCTACATGGGGATTCAGTTGTCTGAAAAAACGCGTTTATTTCGGGCTGAAAAACACGTTTTGAAAAGTGTACTGTTACTGCCCCATAACTTACATGGGGTTGACCAAACTTGCAGAAACATGTTTATTTCTGCTGAAAAACATGTTTTGATACTTTCAGCACACTGGGGTTAAGATCTGAGTGTGTGGGCTCTTCTGAGCCTTGCTGCTACATGGGGATTCAGTTGTCTGAAAAAACGCGTTTATTTCGGGCTGAAAAACACGTTTTGAAAAGTGTACTGTTACTGCCCCATAACTTACATGGGGTTGACCAAACTTGCAGAAACACGTTTATTTCTGCTGAAAAACACGTTTTGACCCTTTCTGCACACTGGGGTTAAGATCTGAGTGTGTGGGCTCTTCTGAGCCTTGCTGCTACATGGGGATTCAGTTGTCTGAAAAAACGCGTTTATTTCGGGCTGAAAAACACGTTTTGAAAAGTGTACTGTTACTGCCCAATAACTTACATGGGGTTGACCAAACTTGCAGAAACATGTTTATTTCTGCTGAAAAACATGTTTTGACACTTTCAGCACACTGGGGTTAAGATCTGAGTGTGTGGGCTCTTCTGAGCCTTGTTGCTACATGGGGATTCAGTTGTCTGAAAAAACGCGTTTATTTCGGGCTGAAAAACACGTTTTGAAAAGTGTACTGTTACTGCCCCATAACTTACATGGGGTTGACCAAACTTGCAGAAACATGTTTATTTCTGCTGAAAAACATGTTTTGACACTTTCAGCACACTGGGGTTAAGATCTGAGTGTGTGGGCTCTTCTGAGCCTTGCTGCTACATGGGTATTCAGTTGTCTGAAAAAACGCGTTTATTTCGGGCTGAAAAACACGTTTTGAAAAGTGTACTGTTACTGCCCCATAACTTACATGGGGTTGACCAAACTTGCAGAAACATGTTTATTTCTGCTGAAAAACATGTTTTGACACTTTCAGCACACTGGGGTTAAGATCTGAGTGTGTGGGCTCTTCTGAGCCTTGTTGCTACATGGGGATTCAGTTGTCTGAAAAAACGCGTTTATTTCGGGCTGAAAAACACGTTTTGAAAAGTGTACTGTTACTGCCCCATAACTTACATGGGGTTGACCAAACTTGCAGAAACATGTTTATTTCTGCTGAAAAACATGTTTTGACACTTTCAGCACACTGGGGTTAAGATCTGAGTGTGTGGGCTCTTCTGAGCCTTGCTGCTACATGGGTATTCAGTTGTCTGAAAAAACGCGTTTATTTCGGGCTGAAAAACACGTTTTGAAAAGTGTACTGTTACTGCCCCATAACTTACATGGGGTTGACCAAACTTGCAGAAACATGTTTATTTCTGCTGAAAAACATGTTTTGACACTTTCAGCACACTGGGGTTAAGATCTGAGTGTGTGGGCTCTTCTGAGCCTTGTTGCTACATGGGGATTCAGTTGTCTGAAAAAACGCGTTTATTTCGGGCTGAAAAACACGTTTTGAAAAGTGTACTGTTACTGCCCCATAACTTACATGGGGTTGACCAAACTTGCAGAAACATGTTTATTTCTGCTGAAAAACATGTTTTGACACTTTCAGCACACTGGGGTTAAGATCTGAGTGTGTGGGCTCTTCTGAGCCTTGTTGCTACATGGGGATTCAGTTGTCTGAAAAAACGCGTTTATTTCAGGCTGAAAAACACGTTTTGAAAAGTGTACTGTTACTGCCCCATAACTTACATGGGGTTGACCAAACTTGCAGAAACATGTTTATTTCTGCTGAAAAACATGTTTTGATACTTTCAGCACACTGGGGTTAAGATCTGAGTGTGTGGGCTCTTCTGAGCCTTGCTGCTACATGGGGATTCAGTTGTCTGAAAAAACGCGTTTATTTCGGGCTGAAAAACACGTTTTGAAAAGTGTACTGTTACTGCCCCATAACTTACATGGGGTTGACCAAACTTGCAGAAACATGTTTATTTCTGCTGAAAAACACGTTTTGACCCTTTCTGCACACTGGGGTTAAGATCTGAGTGTGTGGGCTCTTCTGAGCCTTGCTGCTACATGGGGATTCAGTTGTCTGAAAAAACGCGTTTATTTCGGGCTGAAAAACACGTTTTGAAAAGTGTACTGTTACTGCCCCATAACTTACATGGGGTTGACCAAACTTGCAGAAACATGTTTATTTCTGCTGAAAAACATGTTTTGACACTTTCAGCACACTGGGGTTAAGATCTGAGTGTGTGGGCTCTTCTGAGCCTTGTTGCTACATGGGGATTCAGTTGTCTGAAAAAACGCGTTTATTTCGGGCTGAAAAACACGTTTTGAAAAGTGTACTGTTACTGCCCCATAACTTACATGGGGTTGACCAAACTTGCAGAAACATGTTTATTTCTGCTGAAAAACATGTTTTGACACTTTCAGCACACTGGGGTTAAGATCTGAGTGTGTGGGCTCTTCTGAGCCTTGCTGCTACATGGGTATTCAGTTGTCTGAAAAAACGCGTTTATTTCGGGCTGAAAAACACGTTTTGAAAAGTGTACTGTTACTGCCCCATAACTTACATGGGGTTGACCAAACTTGCAGAAACATGTTTATTTCTGCTGAAAAACATGTTTTGACACTTTCAGCACACTGGGGTTAAGATCTGAGTGTGTGGGCTCTTCTGAGCCTTGCTGCTACATGGGTATTCAGTTGTCTGAAAAAACGCGTTTATTTCGGGCTGAAAAACACGTTTTGCAGAGTGTACTGTTACTGCCCCATAACTTACATGGGGTTGACCAAACTTGCAGAAACATGTTTATTTCTGCTGAAAAACATGTTTTGACACTTTCAGCACACTGGGGTTAAGATCTGAGTGTGTGGGCTCTTCTGAGCCTTGTTGCTACATGGGGATTCAGTTGTCTGAAAAAACGCGTTTATTTCGGGCTGAAAAACACGTTTTGAAAAGTGTACTGTTACTGCCCCATAACTTACATGGGGTTGACCAAACTTGCAGAAACATGTTTATTTCTGCTGAAAAACATGTTTTGACACTTTCAGCACACTGGGGTTAAGATCTGAGTGTGTGGGCTCTTCTGAGCCTTGCTGCTACATGGGTATTCAGTTGTCTGAAAAAACGCGTTTATTTCGGGCTGAAAAACACGTTTTGAAAAGTGTACTGTTACTGCCCCATAACTTACATGGGGTTGACCAAACTTGCAGAAACATGTTTATTTCTGCTGAAAAACATGTTTTGACACTTTCAGCACACTGGGGTTAAGATCTGAGTGTGTGGGCTCTTCTGAGCCTTGTTGCTACATGGGGATTCAGTTGTCTGAAAAAACGCGTTTATTTCGGGCTGAAAAACACGTTTTGAAAAGTGTACTGTTACTGCCCCATAACTTACATGGGGTTGACCAAACTTGCAGAAACATGTTTATTTCTGCTGAAAAACATGTTTTGACACTTTCAGCACACTGGGGTTAAGATCTGAGTGTGTGGGCTCTTCTGAGCCTTGTTGCTACATGGGGATTCAGTTGTCTGAAAAAACGCGTTTATTTCGGGCTGAAAAACACGTTTTGAAAAGTGTACTGTTACTGCCCCATAACTTACATGGGGTTGACCAAACTTGCAGAAACATGTTTATTTCTGCTGAAAAACATGTTTTGATACTTTCAGCACACTGGGGTTAAGATCTGAGTGTGTGGGCTCTTCTGAGCCTTGCTGCTACATGGGGATTCAGTTGTCTGAAAAAACGCGTTTATTTCGGGCTGAAAAACACGTTTTGAAAAGTGTACTGTTACTGCCCCATAACTTACATGGGGTTGACCAAACTTGCAGAAACATGTTTATTTCTGCTGAAAAACACGTTTTGACCCTTTCTGCACACTGGGGTTAAGATCTGAGTGTGTGGGCTCTTCTGAGCCTTGCTGCTACATGGGGATTCAGTTGTCTGAAAAAACGCGTTTATTTCGGGCTGAAAAACACGTTTTGAAAAGTTTACTGTTAATGCCCAATAACTTACATGGGGTTGACCAAACTTGCAGAAACATGTTTATTTCTGCTGAAAAACATGTTTTGACACTTTCAGCACACTGGGGTTAAGATCTGAGTGTGTGGGCTCTTCTGAGCCTTGTTGCTACATGGGGATTCAGTTGTCTGAAAAAACGCGTTTATTTCGGGCTGAAAAACACGTTTTGAAAAGTGTACTGTTACTGCCCCATAACTTACATGGGGTTGACCAAACTTGCAGAAACATGTTTATTTCTGCTGAAAAACATGTTTTGATACTTTCAGCACACTGGGGTTAAGATCTGAGTGTGTGGGCTCTTCTGAGCCTTGCTGCTACATGGGGATTCAGTTGTCTGAAAAAACGCGTTTATTTCGGGCTGAAAAACACGTTTTGAAAAGTGTACTGTTACTGCCCCATAACTTACATGGGGTTGACCAAACTTGCAGAAACATGTTTATTTCTGCTGAAAAACACGTTTTGACCCTTTCTGCACACTGGGGTTAAGATCTGAGTGTGTGGGCTCTTCTGAGCCTTGCTGCTACATGGGTATTCAGTTGTCTGAAAAAACGCATTTATTTCGGGCTGAAAAACACGTTTTGAAAAGTGTACTGTTACTGCCCCATAACTTACATGGGGTTAACCAAACTTGCAGAAACATGTTTATTTCTGCTGAAAAACATGTTTTGACACTTTCAGCACACTGGGGTTAAGATCTGAGTGTGTGGGCTCTTCTGAGCCTTGTTGCTACATGGGGATTCAGTTGTCTGAAAAAACGCGTTTATTTCGGGCTGAAAAACACGTTTTGAAAAGTGTACTGTTACTGCCCCATAACTTACATGGGGTTGACCAAACTTGCAGAAACATGTTTATTTCTGCTGAAAAACATGTTTTGACACTTTCAGCACACTGGGGTTAAGATCTGAGTGTGTGGGCTCTTCTGAGCCTTGCTGCTACATGGGTATTCAGTTGTCTGAAAAAACGCGTTTATTTCGGGCTGAAAAACACGTTTTGAAAAGTGTACTGTTACTGCCCCATAACTTACATGGGGTTGACCAAACTTGCAGAAACATGTTTATTTCTGCTGAAAAACATGTTTTGACACTTTCAGCACACTGGGGTTAAGATCTGAGTGTGTGGGCTCTTCTGAGCCTTGTTGCTACATGGGGATTCAGTTGTCTGAAAAAACGCGTTTATTTCGGGCTGAAAAACACGTTTTTAAAAGTGTACTGTTACTGCCCCATAACTTACATGGGGTTGACCAAACTTGCAGAAACATGTTTATTTCTGCTGAAAAACATGTTTTGACACTTTCAGCACACTGGGGTTAAGATCTGAGTGTTTGGGCTCTTCTGAGCCTTGTTGCTACATGGGGATTCAGTTGTCTGAAAAAACGCGTTTATTTCGGGCTGAAAAACACGTTTTGAAAAGTGTACTGTTACTGCCCCATAACTTACATGGGGTTGACCAAACTTGCAGAAACATGTTTATTTCTGCTGAAAAACATGTTTTGATACTTTCAGCACACTGGGGTTAAGATCTGAGTGTGTGGGCTCTTCTGAGCGTTGCTGCTACATGGGTATTCAGTTGTCTGAAAAAACGCGTTTATTTCGGGCTGAAAAACACGTTTTGAAAAGTGTACTGTTACTGCCCCATAACTTACATGGGGTTGACCAAACTTGCAGAAACATGTTTATTTCTGCTGAAAAACACGTTTTGACCCTTTCTGCACACTGGGGTTAAGATCTGAGTGTGTGGGCTCTTCTGAGCCTTGCTGCTACATGGGGATTCAGTTGTCTGAAAAAACGCGTTTATTTCGGGCTGAAAAACACGTTTTGAAAAGTGTACTGTTACTGCCCCATAACTTACATGGGGTTGACCAAACTTGCAGAAACATGTTTATTTCTGCTGAAAAACATGTTTTGACACTTTCAGCACACTGGGGTTAAGATCTGAGTGTGTGGGCTCTTCTGAGCCTTGCTGCTACATGGGTATTCAGTTGTCTGAAAAAACGCATTTATTTCGGGCTGAAAAACACGTTTTGAAAAGTGTACTGTTACTGCCCCATAACTTACATGGGGTTAACCAAACTTGCAGAAACATGTTTATTTCTGCTGAAAAACATGTTTTGACACTTTCAGCACACTGGGGTTAAGATCTGAGTGTGTGGGCTCTTCTGAGCCTTGTTGCTACATGGGGATTCAGTTGTCTGAAAAAACGCGTTTATTTCGGGCTGAAAAACACGTTTTGAAAAGTGTACTGTTACTGCCCCATAACTTACATGGGGTTGACCAAACTTGCAGAAACATGTTTATTTCTGCTGAAAAACATGTTTTGACACTTTCAGCACACTGGGGTTAAGATCTGAGTGTGTGGGCTCTTCTGAGCCTTGCTGCTACATGGGTATTCAGTTGTCTGAAAAAACGCGTTTATTTCGGGCTGAAAAACACGTTTTGAAAAGTGTACTGTTACTGCCCCATAACTTACATGGGGTTGACCAAACTTGCAGAAACATGTTTATTTCTGCTGAAAAACATGTTTTGACACTTTCAGCACACTGGGGTTAAGATCTGAGTGTGTGGGCTCTTCTGAGCCTTGTTGCTACATGGGGATTCAGTTGTCTGAAAAAACGCGTTTATTTCGGGCTGAAAAACACGTTTTGAAAAGTGTACTGTTACTGCCCCATAACTTACATGGGGTTGACCAAACTTGCAGAAACATGTTTATTTCTGCTGAAAAACATGTTTTGACACTTTCAGCACACTGGGGTTAAGATCTGAGTGTGTGGGCTCTTCTGAGCCTTGTTGCTACATGGGGATTCAGTTGTCTGAAAAAACGCGTTTATTTCGGGCTGAAAAACACGTTTTGAAAAGTGTACTGTTACTGCCCCATAACTTACATGGGGTTGACCAAACTTGCAGAAACATGTTTATTTCTGCTGAAAAACATGTTTTGATACTTTCAGCACACTGGGGTTAAGATCTGAGTGTGTGGGCTCTTCTGAGCCTTGCTGCTACATGGGGATTCAGTTGTCTGAAAAAACGCGTTTATTTCGGGCTGAAAAACACGTTTTGAAAAGTGTACTGTTACTGCCCCATAACTTACATGGGGTTGACCAAACTTGCAGAAACATGTTTATTTCTGCTGAAAAACACGTTTTGACCCTTTCTGCACACTGGGGTTAAGATCTGAGTGTGTGGGCTCTTCTGAGCCTTGCTGCTACATGGGGATTCAGTTGTCTGAAAAAACGCGTTTATTTCGGGCTGAAAAACACGTTTTGAAAAGTTTACTGTTAATGCCCAATAACTTACATGGGGTTGACCAAACTTGCAGAAACATGTTTATTTCTGCTGAAAAACATGTTTTGACACTTTCAGCACACTGGGGTTAAGATCTGAGTGTGTGGGCTCTTCTGAGCCTTGTTGCTACATGGGGATTCAGTTGTCTGAAAAAACGCGTTTATTTCGGGCTGAAAAACACGTTTTGAAAAGTGTACTGTTACTGCCCCATAACTTACATGGGGTTGACCAAACTTGCAGAAACATGTTTATTTCTGCTGAAAAACATGTTTTGACACTTTCAGCACACTGGGGTTAAGATCTGAGTGTGTGGGCTCTTCTGAGCCTTGCTGCTACATGGGTATTCAGTTGTCTGAAAAAACGCGTTTATTTCGGGCTGAAAAACACGTTTTGAAAAGTGTACTGTTACTGCCCCATAACTTACATGGGGTTGACCAAACTTGCAGAAACATGTTTATTTCTGCTGAAAAACATGTTTTGATACATTCAGCACACTGGGGTTAAGATCTGAGTGTGTGGGCTCTTCTGAGCCTTGCTGCTACATGGGGATTCAGTTGTCTGAAAAAACGCGTTTATTTCGGGCTGAAAAACACGTTTTGAAAAGTGTACTGTTACTGCCCCATAACTTACATGGGGTTGACCAAACTTGCAGAAACATGTTTATTTCTGCTGAAAAACACGTTTTGACCCTTTCTGCACACTGGGGTTAAGATCTGAGTGTGTGGGCTCTTCTGAGCCTTGCTGCTACATGGGGATTCAGTTGTTTGAAAAAACGCGTTTATTTCGGGCTGAAAAACACGTTTTGAAAAGTGTACTGTTACTGCCCCATAACTTACATGGGGTTGACCAAACTTGCAGAAACATGTTTATTTCTGCTGAAAAACATGTTTTGACACTTTCAGCATACTGGGGTTAAGATCTGAGTGTGTGGGCTCTTCTGAGCCTTGTTGCTACATGGGGATTCAGTTGTCTGAAAAAACGCGTTTATTTCGGGCTGAAAAACACGTTTTGAAAAGTGTACTGTTACTGCCCCATAACTTACATGGGGTTGACCAAACTTGCAGAAACATGTTTATTTCTGCTGAAAAACATGTTTTGATACTTTCAGCACACTGGGGTTAAGATCTGAGTGTGTGGGCTCTTCTGAGCCTTGCTGCTACATGGGTATTCAGTTGTCTGAAAAAACGCGTTTATTTCGGGCTGAAAAACACGTTTTGAAAAGTGTACTGTTACTGCCCGATAACTTACATGGGGTTGACCAAACTTGCAGAAACATGTTTATTTCTGCTGAAAAACACGTTTTGACCCTTTCTGCACACTGGGGTTAAGATCTGAGTGTGTGGGCTCTTCTGAGCCTTGCTGCTACATGGGGATTCAGTTGTCTGAAAAAACGCGTTTATTTCGGGCTGAAAAACACGTTTTGAAAAGTGTACTGTTACTGCCCAATAACTTACATGGGGTTGACCAAACTTGCAGAAACATGTTTATTTCTGCTGAAAAACATGTTTTGACACTTTCAGCACACTGGGGTTAAGATCTGAGTGTGTGGGCTCTTCTGAGCCTTGTTGCTACATGGGGATTCAGTTGTCTGAAAAAACGCGTTTATTTCGGGCTGAAAAACACATTTTGAAAAGTGTACTGTTACTGCCCCATAACTTACATGGGGTTGACCAAACTTGCAGAAACATGTTTATTTCTGCTGAAAAACATGTTTTGACACTTTCAGCACACTGGGGTTAAGATCTGAGTGTGTGGGCTCTTCTGAGCCTTGCTGCTACATGGGTATTCAGTTGTCTGAAAAAACGCATTTATTTCGGGCTGAAAAACACGTTTTGAAAAGTGTACTGTTACTGCCCCATAACTTACATGGGGTTAACCAAACTTGCAGAAACATGTTTATTTCTGCTGAAAAACATGTTTTGACACTTTCAGCACACTGGGGTTAAGATCTGAGTGTGTGGGCTCTTCTGAGCCTTGTTGCTACATGGGGATTCAGTTGTCTGAAAAAACGCGTTTATTTCGGGCTGAAAAACACGTTTTGAAAAGTGTACTGTTACTGCCCCATAACTTACATGGGGTTGACCAAACTTGCAGAAACATGTTTATTTCTGCTGAAAAACACGTTTTGACCCTTTCTGCACACTGGGGTTAAGATCTGAGTGTGTGGGCTCTTCTGAGCCTTGCTGCTACATGGGGATTCAGTTGTCTGAAAAAACGCGTTTATTTCGGGCTGAAAAACACGTTTTGAAAAGTTTACTGTTACTGCCCAATAACTTACATGGGGTTGACCAAACTTGCAAAAACATGTTTATTTCTGCTGAAAAACATGTTTTGACACTTTCAGCACACTGGGGTTAAGATCTGAGTGTGTGGGCTCTTCTGAGCCTTGTTGCTACATGGGGATTCAGTTGTCTGAAAAAACGCGTTTATTTCGGGCTGAAAAACACGTTTTGAAAAGTGTACTGTTACTGCCCCATAACTTACATGGGGTTGACCAAACTTGCAGAAACATGTTTATTTCTGCTGAAAAACATGTTTTGACACTTTCAGCACACTGGGGTTAAGATCTGAGTGTGTGGGCTCTTCTGAGCCTTGCTGCTACATGGGTATTCAGTTGTCTGAAAAAACGCGTTTATTTCGGGCTGAAAAACACGTTTTGAAAAGTGTACTGTTACTGCCCCATAACTTACATGGGGTTGACCAAACTTGCAGAAACATGTTTATTTCTGCTGAAAAACATGTTTTGACACTTTCAGCACACTGGGGTTAAGATCTGAGTGTGTGGGCTCTTCTGAGCCTTGCTGCTACATGGGGATTCAGTTGTCTGAAAAAACGCGTTTATTTCGGGCTGAAAAACACGTTTTGAAAAGTGTACTGTTACTGCCCCATAACTTACATGGGGTTGACCAAACTTGCAGAAACATGTTTATTTCTGCTGAAAAACATGTTTTGACACTTTCAGCACACTGGGGTTAAGATCTGAGTGTGTGGGCTCTTCTGAGCCTTGTTGCTACATGGGGATTCAGTTGTATGAAAAAACGTGTTTATTTCGGGCTGAAAAACACGTTTTGAAAAGTGTACTGTTACTGCCCCATAACTTACATGGGGTTGACCAAACTTGCAGAAACATGTTTATTTCTGCTGAAAAACATGTTTTGACACTTTCAGCACACTGGGGTTAAGATCTGAGTGTGTGGGCTCTTCTGAGCCTTGCTGCTACATGGGTATTCAGTTGTCTGAAAAAACGCGTTTATTTCGGGCTGAAAAACACGTTTTGAAAAGTGTACTGTTACTGCCCCATAACTTAAATGGGGTTGACCAAACTTGCAAAAACATGTTTATTTCTGCTGAAAAACATGTTTTGACACTTTCAGCACACTGGGGTTAAGATCTGAGTGTGTGGGCTCTTCTGAGCCTTGCTGCTACATGGGGATTCAGTTGTCTGAAAAAACGCGTTTATTTCGGGCTGAAAAACACGTTTTGAAAAGTGTACTGTTACTGCCCCATAACTTACATGGGGTTGACCAAACTTGCAGAAACATGTTTATTTCTGCTGAAAAACATGTTTTGACACTTTCAGCACACTGGGGTTAAGATCTGAGTGTGTGGGCTCTTCTGAGCCTTGTTGCTACATGGGGATTCAGTTGTCTGAAAAAACGCGTTTATTTCGGGCTGAAAAACACGTTTTGAAAAGTGTACTGTTACTGCCCCATAACTTACATGGGGTTGACCAAACTTGCAGAAACATGTTTATTTCTGCTGAAAAACATGTTTTGACACTTTCAGCACACTGGGGTTAAGATCTGAGTGTGTGGGCTCTTCTGAGCCTTGCTGCTACATGGGGATTCAGTTGTCTGAAAAAACGCGTTTATTTCGGGCTGAAAAACACGTTTTGCAGAGTGTACTGTTACTGCCCCATAACTTACATGGGGTTGACCAAACTTGCAGAAACATGTTTATTTCTGCTGAAAAACACGTTTTGACCCTTTCTGCACACTGGGGTTAAGATCTGAGTGTGTGGGCTCTTCTGAGCCTTGCTGCTACATGGGGATTCAGTTGTCTGAAAAAACGCGTTTATTTCGGGCTGAAAAACACGTTTTGAAAAGTTTACTGTTACTGCCCAATAACTTACATGGGGTTGACCAAACTTGCAGAAACATGTTTATTTCTGCTGAAAAACATGTTTTGACACTTTCAGCACACTGGGGTTAAGATCTGAGTGTGTGGGCTCTTCTGAGCCTTGTTGCTACATGGGGATTCAGTTGTCTGAAAAAACGCGTTTATTTCGGGCTGAAAAACACGTTTTGAAAAGTGTACTGTTACTGCCCCATAACTTACATGGGGTTGACCAAACTTGCAGAAACATGTTTATTTCTGCTGAAAAACATGTTTTGACACTTTCAGCACACTGGGGTTAAGATCTGAGTGTGTGGGCTCTTCTGAGCCTTGCTGCTACATGGGTATTCAGTTGTCTGAAAAAACGCGTTTATTTCGGGCTGAAAAACACGTTTTGCAGAGTGTACTGTTACTGCCCCATAACTTACATGGGGTTGACCAAACTTGCAGAAACATGTTTATTTCTGCTGAAAAACATGTTTTGACACTTTCAGCACACTGGGGTTAAGATCTGAGTGTGTGGGCTCTTCTGAGCCTTGTTGCTACATGGGGATTCAGTTGTCTGAAAAAACGCGTTTATTTCGGGCTGAAAAACACGTTTTGAAAAGTGTACTGTTACTGCCCCATAACTTACATGGGGTTGACCAAACTTGCAGAAACATGTTTATTTCTGCTGAAAAACACGTTTTGACCCTTTCTGCACACTGGGGTTAAGATCTGAGTGTGTGGGCTCTTCTGAGCCTTGCTGCTACATGGGGATTCAGTTGTTTGAAAAAACGCGTTTATTTCGGGCTGAAAAACACGTTTTGAAAAGTGTACTGTTACTGCCCCATAACTTACATGGGGTTGACCAAACTTGCAGAAACATGTTTATTTCTGCTGAAAAACATGTTTTGACACTTTCAGCACACTGGGGTTAAGATCTGAGTGTGTGGGCTCTTCTGAGCCTTGTTGCTACATGGGGATTCAGTTGTCTGAAAAAACGCGTTTATTTCGGGCTGAAAAACACGTTTTGAAAAGTGTACTGTTACTGCCCCATAACTTACATGGGGTTGACCAAACTTGCAGAAACATGTTTATTTCTGCTGAAAAACATGTTTTGATACTTTCAGCACACTGGGGTTAAGATCTGAGTGTGTGGGCTCTTCTGAGCCTTGCTGCTACATGGGGATTCAGTTGTCTGAAAAAACGCGTTTATTTCGGGCTGAAAAACACGTTTTGAAAAGTGTACTGTTACTGCCCCATAACTTAAATGGGGTTGACCAAACTTGCAAAAACATGTTTATTTCTGCTGAAAAACATGTTTTGACACTTTCAGCACACTGGGGTTAAGATCTGAGTGTGTGGGCTCTTCTGAGCCTTGCTGCTACATGGGGATTCAGTTGTCTGAAAAAACGCGTTTATTTCGGGCTGAAAAACACGTTTTGAAAAGTGTACTGTTACTGCCCCATAACTTACATGGGGTTGACCAAACTTGCAGAAACATGTTTATTTCTGCTGAAAAACATGTTTTGACACTTTCAGCACACTGGGGTTAAGATCTGAGTGTGTGGGCTCTTCTGAGCCTTGTTGCTACATGGGGATTCAGTTGTCTGAAAAAACGCGTTTATTTCGGGCTGAAAAACACGTTTTGAAAAGTGTACTGTTACTGCCCCATAACTTACATGGGGTTGACCAAACTTGCAGAAACATGTTTATTTCTGCTGAAAAACATGTTTTGACACTTTCAGCACACTGGGGTTAAGATCTGAGTGTGTGGGCTCTTCTGAGCCTTGCTGCTACATGGGGATTCAGTTGTCTGAAAAAACGCGTTTATTTCGGGCTGAAAAACACGTTTTGCAGAGTGTACTGTTACTGCCCCATAACTTACATGGGGTTGACCAAACTTGCAGAAACATGTTTATTTCTGCTGAAAAACACGTTTTGACCCTTTCTGCACACTGGGGTTAAGATCTGAGTGTGTGGGCTCTTCTGAGCCTTGCTGCTACATGGGGATTCAGTTGTCTGAAACAACGCGTTTATTTCGGGCTGAAAAACACGTTTTGAAAAGTGTACTGTTACTGCCCCATAACTTACATGGGGTTGACCAAACTTGCAGAAACATGTTTATTTCTGCTGAAAAACATGTTTTGACACTTTCAGCACACTGGGGTTAAGATCTGAGTGTGTGGGCTCTTCTGAGCCTTGTTGCTACATGGGGATTCAGTTGTCTGAAAAAACGCGTTTATTTCGGGCTGAAAAACACGTTTTGAAAAGTGTACTGTTACTGCCCCATAACTTACATGGGGTTGACCAAACTTGCAGAAACATGTTTATTTCTGCTGAAAAACATGTTTTGATACTTTCAGCACACTGGGGTTAAGATCTGAGTGTGTGGGCTCTTCTGAGCCTTGCTGCTACATGGGGATTCAGTTGTCTGAAAAAACGCGTTTATTTCGGGCTGAAAAACACGTTTTGAAAAGTGTACTGTTACTGCCCCATAACTTACATGGGGTTGACCAAACTTGCAGAAACATGTTTATTTCTGCTGAAAAACACGTTTTGACCCTTTCTGCACACTGGGGTTAAGATCTGAGTGTGTGGGCTCTTCTGAGCCTTGCTGCTACATGGGGATTCAGTTGTCTGAAAAAACGCGTTTATTTCGGGCTGAAAAACACGTTTTGAAAAGTTTACTGTTACTGCCCAATAACTTACATGGGGTTGACCAAACTTGCAGAAACATGTTTATTTCTGCTGAAAAACATGTTTTGACACTTTCAGCACACTGGGGTTAAGATCTGAGTGTGTGGGCTCTTCTGAGCCTTGTTGCTACATGGGGATTCAGTTGTCTGAAAAAACGCGTTTATTTCGGGCTGAAAAACACGTTTTGAAAAGTGTACTGTTACTGCCCCATAACTTACATGGGGTTGACCAAACTTGCAGAAACATGTTTATTTCTGCTGAAAAACATGTTTTGACACTTTCAGCACACTGGGGTTAAGATCTGAGTGTGTGGGCTCTTCTGAGCCTTGCTGCTACATGGGTATTCAGTTGTCTGAAAAAACGCGTTTATTTCGGGCTGAAAAACACGTTTTGAAAAGTGTACTGTTACTGCCCCATAACTTACATGGGGTTGACCAAACTTGCAGAAACATGTTTATTTCTGCTGAAAAACATGTTTTGACACTTTCAGCACACTGGGGTTAAGATCTGAGTGTGTGGGCTCTTCTGAGCCTTGTTGCTACATGGGGATTCAGTTGTCTGAAAAAACGCGTTTATTTCGGGCTGAAAAACACGTTTTGAAAAGTGTACTGTTACTGCCCCATAACTTACATGGGGTTGACCAAACTTGCAGAAACATGTTTATTTCTGCTGAAAAACATGTTTTGATACTTTCAGCACACTGGGGTTAAGATCTGAGTGTGTGGGCTCTTCTGAGCCTTGCTGCTACATGGGTATTCAGTTGTCTGAAAAAACGCGTTTATTTCGGGCTGAAAAACACGTTTTGAAAAGTGTACTGTTACTGCCCGATAACTTACATGGGGTTGACCAAACTTGCAGAAACATGTTTATTTCTGCTGAAAAACACGTTTTGACCCTTTCTGCACACTGGGGTTAAGATCTGAGTGTGTGGGCTCTTCTGAGCCTTGCTGCTACATGGGGATTCAGTTGTCTGAAAAAACGCGTTTATTTCGGGCTGAAAAACACGTTTTGAAAAGTGTACTGTTACTGCCCAATAACTTACATGGGGTTGACCAAACTTGCAGAAACATGTTTATTTCTGCTGAAAAACATGTTTTGACACTTTCAGCACACTGGGGTTAAGATCTGAGTGTGTGGGCTCTTCTGAGCCTTGCTGCTACATGGGTATTCAGTTGTCTGAAAAAACGCATTTATTTCGGGCTGAAAAACACGTTTTGAAAAGTGTACTGTTACTGCCCCATAACTTACATGGGGTTGACCAAACTTGCAGAAACATGTTTATTTCTGCTGAAAAACACGTTTTGACCCTTTCTGCACACTGGGGTTAAGATCTGAGTGTGTGGGCTCTTCTGAGCCTTGCTGCTACATGGGGATTCAGTTGTCTGAAAAAACGCGTTTATTTCGGGCTGAAAAACACGTTTTGAAAAGTGTACTGTTACTGCCCCATAACTTAAATGGGGTTGACCAAACTTGCAAAAACATGTTTATTTCTGCTGAAAAACATGTTTTGACACTTTCAGCACACTGGGGTTAAGATCTGAGTGTGTGGGCTCTTCTGAGCCTTGCTGCTACATGGGGATTCAGTTGTCTGAAAAAACGCGTTTATTTCGGGCTGAAAAACACGTTTTGAAAAGTGTACTGTTACTGCCCCATAACTTACATGGGGTTGACCAAACTTGCAGAAACATGTTTATTTCTGCTGAAAAACATGTTTTGACACTTTCAGCACACTGGGGTTAAGATCTGAGTGTGTGGGCTCTTCTGAGCCTTGTTGCTACATGGGGATTCAGTTGTCTGAAAAAACGCGTTTATTTCGGGCTGAAAAACACGTTTTGAAAAGTGTACTGTTACTGCCCCATAACTTACATGGGGTTGACCAAACTTGCAGAAACATGTTTATTTCTGCTGAAAAACATGTTTTGACACTTTCAGCACACTGGGGTTAAGATCTGAGTGTGTGGGCTCTTCTGAGCCTTGCTGCTACATGGGGATTCAGTTGTCTGAAAAAACGCGTTTATTTCGGGCTGAAAAACACGTTTTGCAGAGTGTACTGTTACTGCCCCATAACTTACATGGGGTTGACCAAACTTGCAGAAACATGTTTATTTCTGCTGAAAAACACGTTTTGACCCTTTCTGCACACTGGGGTTAAGATCTGAGTGTGTGGGCTCTTCTGAGCCTTGCTGCTACATGGGGATTCAGTTGTCTGAAAAAACGCGTTTATTTTGGGCTGAAAAACACGTTTTGAAAAGTGTACTGTTACTGCCCCATAACTTACATGGGGTTGACCAAACTTGCAGAAACATGTTTATTTCTGCTGAAAAACATGTTTTGACACTTTCAGCACACTGGGGTTAAGATCTGAGTGTGTGGGCTCTTCTGAGCCTTGTTGCTACATGGGGATTCAGTTGTCTGAAAAAACGCGTTTATTTCGGGCTGAAAAACACGTTTTGAAAAGTGTACTGTTACTGCCCCATAACTTACATGGGGTTGACCAAACTTGCAGAAACATGTTTATTTCTGCTGAAAAACATGTTTTGATACTTTCAGCACACTGGGGTTAAGATCTGAGTGTGTGGGCTCTTCTGAGCCTTGCTGCCACATGGGGATTCAGTTGTCTGAAAAAACGCGTTTATTTCGGGCTGAAAAACACGTTTTGAAAAGTGTACTGTTACTGCCCCATAACTTACATGGGGTTGACCAAACTTGCAGAAACATGTTTATTTCTGCTGAAAAACACGTTTTGACCCTTTCTGCACACTGGGGTTAAGATCTGAGTGTGTGGGCTCTTCTGAGCCTTGCTGCTACATGGGGATTCAGTTGTCTGAAAAAACGCGTTTATTTCGGGCTGAAAAACACGTTTTGAAAAGTTTACTGTTACTGCCCAATAACTTACATGGGGTTGACCAAACTTGCAGAAACATGTTTATTTCTGCTGAAAAACATGTTTTGACACTTTCAGCACACTGGGGTTAAGATCTGAGTGTGTGGGCTCTTCTGAGCCTTGTTGCTACATGGGGATTCAGTTGTCTGAAAAAACGCGTTTATTTCGGGCTGAAAAACACGTTTTGAAAAGTGTACTGTTACTGCCCCATAACTTACATGGGGTTGACCAAACTTGCAGAAACATGTTTATTTCTGCTGAAAAACATGTTTTGACACTTTCAGCACACTGGGGTTAAGATCTGAGTGTGTGGGCTCTTCTGAGCCTTGCTGCTACATGGGTATTCAGTTGTCTGAAAAAACGCGTTTATTTCGGGCTGAAAAACACGTTTTGAAAAGTGTACTGTTACTGCCCCATAACTTACATGGGGTTGACCAAACTTGCAGAAACATGTTTATTTCTGCTGAAAAACATGTTTTGACACTTTCAGCACACTGGGGTTAAGATCTGAGTGTGTGGGCTCTTCTGAGCCTTGTTGCTACATGGGGATTCAGTTGTCTGAAAAAACGCGTTTATTTCGGGCTGAAAAACACGTTTTGAAAAGTGTACTGTTACTGCCCCATAACTTACATGGGGTTGACCAAACTTGCAGAAACATGTTTATTTCTGCTGAAAAACATGTTTTGATACTTTCAGCACACTGGGGTTAAGATCTGAGTGTGTGGGCTCTTCTGAGCCTTGCTGCTACATGGGTATTCAGTTGTCTGAAAAAACGCGTTTATTTCGGGCTGAAAAACACGTTTTGAAAAGTGTACTGTTACTGCCCGATAACTTACATGGGGTTGACCAAACTTGCAGAAACATGTTTATTTCTGCTGAAAAACACGTTTTGACCCTTTCTGCACACTGGGGTTAAGATCTGAGTGTGTGGGCTCTTCTGAGCCTTGCTGCTACATGGGGATTCAGTTGTCTGAAAAAACGCGTTTATTTCGGGCTGAAAAACACGTTTTGAAAAGTGTACTGTTACTGCCCAATAACTTACATGGGGTTGACCAAACTTGCAGAAACATGTTTATTTCTGCTGAAAAACATGTTTTGACACTTTCAGCACACTGGGGTTAAGATCTGAGTGTGTGGGCTCTTCTGAGCCTTGCTGCTACATGGGTATTCAGTTGTCTGAAAAAACGCATTTATTTCGGGCTGAAAAACACGTTTTGAAAAGTGTACTGTTACTGCCCCATAACTTACATGGGGTTAACCAAACTTGCAGAAACATGTTTATTTCTGCTGAAAAACATGTTTTGACACTTTCAGCACACTGGGGTTAAGATCTGAGTGTGTGGGCTCTTCTGAGCCTTGTTGCTACATGGGGATTCAGTTGTCTGAAAAAACGCGTTTATTTCGGGCTGAAAAACACGTTTTGAAAAGTGTACTGTTACTGCCCCATAACTTACATGGGGTTGACCAAACTTGCAGAAACATGTTTATTTCTGCTGAAAAACATGTTTTGACACTTTCAGCACACTGGGGTTAAGATCTGAGTGTGTGGGCTCTTCTGAGCCTTGCTGCTACATGGGTATTCAGTTGTCTGAAAAAACGCGTTTATTTCGGGCTGAAAAACACGTTTTGAAAAGTGTACTGTTACTGCCCCATAACTTACATGGGGTTGACCAAACTTGCAGAAACATGTTTATTTCTGCTGAAAAACATGTTTTGATACTTTCAGCACACTGGGGTTAAGATCTGAGTGTGTGGGCTCTTCTGAGCCTTGCTGCTACATGGGGATTCAGTTGTCTGAAAAAACGCGTTTATTTCGGGCTGAAAAACACGTTTTGAAAAGTGTACTGTTACTGCCCCATAACTTACATGGGGTTGACCAAACTTGCAGAAACATGTTTATTTCTGCTGAAAAACATGTTTTGACACTTTCAGCACACTGGGGTTAAGATCTGAGTGTGTGGGCTCTTCTGAGCCTTGCTGCTACATGGGTATTCAGTTGTCTGAAAAAACGCGTTTATTTCGGGCTGAAAAACACGTTTTGAAAAGTGTACTGTTACTGCCCCATAACTTACATGGGGTTGACCAAACTTGCAGAAACATGTTTATTTCTGCTGAAAAACATGTTTTGACACTTTCAGCACACTGGGGTTAAGATCTGAGTGTGTGGGCTCTTCTGAGCCTTGCTGCTACATGGGGATTCAGTTGTCTGAAAAAACGCGTTTATTTCGGGCTGAAAAACACGTTTTGAAAAGTGTACTGTTACTGCCCCATAACTTACATGGGGTTGACCAAACTTGCAGAAACATGTTTATTTCTGCTGAAAAACATGTTTTGACACTTTCAGCACACTGGGGTTAAGATCTGAGTGTGTGGGCTCTTCTGAGCCTTGTTGCTACATGGGGATTCAGTTGTATGAAAAAACGTGTTTATTTCGGACTGAAAAACACGTTTTGAAAAGTGTACTGTTACTGCCCCATAACTTACATGGGGTTGACCAAACTTGCAGAAACATGTTTATTTCTGCTGAAAAACATGTTTTGACACTTTCAGCACACTGGGGTTAAGATCTGAGTGTGTGGGCTCTTCTGAGCCTTGCTGCTACATGGGTATTCAGTTGTCTGAAAAAACGCGTTTATTTCGGGCTGAAAAACACGTTTTGAAAAGTGTACTGTTACTGCCCCATAACTTAAATGGGGTTGACCAAACTTGCAAAAACATGTTTATTTCTGCTGAAAAACATGTTTTGACACTTTCAGCACACTGGGGTTAAGATCTGAGTGTGTGGGCTCTTCTGAGCCTTGCTGCTACATGGGGATTCAGTTGTCTGAAAAAACGCGTTTATTTCGGGCTGAAAAACACGTTTTGAAAAGTGTACTGTTACTGCCCCATAACTTACATGGGGTTGACCAAACTTGCAGAAACATGTTTATTTCTGCTGAAAAACATGTTTTGACACTTTCAGCACACTGGGGTTAAGATCTGAGTGTGTGGGCTCTTCTGAGCCTTGTTGCTACATGGGGATTCAGTTGTCTGAAAAAACGCGTTTATTTCGGGCTGAAAAACACGTTTTGAAAAGTGTACTGTTACTGCCCCATAACTTACATGGGGTTGACCAAACTTGCAGAAACATGTTTATTTCTGCTGAAAAACATGTTTTGACACTTTCAGCACACTGGGGTTAAGATCTGAGTTTGTGGGCTCTTCTGAGCCTTGCTGCTACATGGGGATTCAGTTGTCTGAAAAAACGCGTTTATTTCGGGCTGAAAAACACGTTTTGCAGAGTGTACTGTTACTGCCCCATAACTTACATGGGGTTGACCAAACTTGCAGAAACATGTTTATTTCTGCTGAAAAACACGTTTTGACCCTTTCTGCACACTGGGGTTAAGATCTGAGTGTGTGGGCTCTTCTGAGCCTTGCTGCTACATGGGGATTCAGTTGTCTGAAAAAACGCGTTTATTTCGGGCTGAAAAACACGTTTTGAAAAGTGTACTGTTACTGCCCCATAACTTACATGGGGTTGACCAAACTTGCAGAAACATGTTTATTTCTGTTGAAAAACATGTTTTGACACTTTCAGCACACTGGGGTTAAGATCTGAGTGTGTGGGCTCTTCTGAGCCTTGTTGCTACATGGGGATTCAGTTGTCTGAAAAAACGCGTTTATTTCGGGCTGAAAAACACGTTTTGAAAAGTGTACTGTTACTGCCCCATAACTTACATGGGGTTGACCAAACTTGCAGAAACATGTTTATTTCTGCTGAAAAACATGTTTTGACACTTTCAGCACACTGGGGTTAAGATCTGAGTGTGTGGGCTCTTCTGAGCCTTGTTGCTACATGGGGATTCAGTTGTCTGAAAAAACGCGTTTATTTCGGGCTGAAAAACACGTTTTGAAAAGTGTACTGTTACTGCCCCATAACTTACATGGGGTTGACCAAACTTGCAGAAACATGTTTATTTCTGCTGAAAAACATGTTTTGATACTTTCAGCACACTGGGGTTAAGATCTGAGTGTGTGGGCTCTTCTGAGCCTTGCTGCTACATGGGGATTCAGTTGTCTGAAAAAACGCGTTTATTTCGGGCTGAAAAACACGTTTTGCAGAGTGTACTGTTACTGCCCCATAACTTACATGGGGTTGACCAAACTTGCAGAAACATGTTTATTTCTGCTGAAAAACACGTTTTGACCCTTTCTGCACACTGGGGTTAAGATCTGAGTGTGTGGGCTCTTCTGAGCCTTGCTGCTACATGGGGATTCAGTTGTCTGAAAAAACGCGTTTATTTCGGGCTGAAAAACACGTTTTGAAAAGTGTACTGTTACTGCCCAATAACTTACATGGGGTTGACCAAACTTGCAGAAACATGTTTATTTCTGCTGAAAAACATGTTTTGACACTTTCAGCACACTGGGGTTAAGATCTGAGTGTGTGGGCTCTTCTGAGCCTTGTTGCTACATGGGGATTCAGTTGTCTGAAAAAACGCGTTTATTTCGGGCTGAAAAACACGTTTTGAAAAGTGTACTGTTACTGCCCCATAACTTACATGGGGTTGACCAAACTTGCAGAAACATGTTTATTTCTGCTGAAAAACATGTTTTGACACTTTCAGCACACTGGGGTTAAGATCTGAGTGTGTGGGCTCTTCTGAGCCTTGCTGCTACATGGGTATTCAGTTGTCTGAAAAAACGCGTTTATTTCGGGCTGAAAAACACGTTTTGAAAAGTGTACTGTTACTGCCCCATAACTTACATGGGGTTGACCAAACTTGCAGAAACATGTTTATTTCTGCTGAAAAACATGTTTTGACACTTTCAGCACACTGGGGTTAAGATCTGAGTGTGTGGGCTCTTCTGAGCCTTGTTGCTACATGGGGATTCAGTTGTCTGAAAAAACGCGTTTATTTCGGGCTGAAAAACACGTTTTGAAAAGTGTACTGTTACTGCCCCATAACTTACATGGGGTTGACCAAACTTGCAGAAACATGTTTATTTCTGCTGAAAAACATGTTTTGACACTTTCAGCACACTGGGGTTAAGATCTGAGTGTGTGGGCTCTTCTGAGCCTTGTTGCTACATGGGGATTCAGTTGTCTGAAAAAACGCGTTTATTTCGGGCTGAAAAACACGTTTTGAAAAGTGTACTGTTACTGCCCCATAACTTACATGGGGTTGACCAAACTTGCAGAAACATGTTTATTTCTGCTGAAAAACATGTTTTGACACTTTCAGCACACTGGGGTTAAGATCTGAGTGTGTGGGCTCTTCTGAGCCTTGCTGCTACATGGGTATTCAGTTGTCTGAAAAAACGCATTTATTTCGGGCTGAAAAACACGTTTTGAAAAGTGTACTGTTACTGCCCCATAACTTACATGGGGTTAACCAAACTTGCAGAAACATGTTTATTTCTGCTGAAAAACATGTTTTGACACTTTCAGCACACTGGGGTTAAGATCTGAGTGTGTGGGCTCTTCTGAGCCTTGTTGCTACATGGGGATTCAGTTGTCTGAAAAAACGCGTTTATTTCGGGCTGAAAAACACGTTTTGAAAAGTGTACTGTTACTGCCCCATAACTTACATGGGGTTGACCAAACTTGCAGAAACATGTTTATTTCTGCTGAAAAACACGTTTTGACCCTTTCTGCACACTGAGGTTAAGATCTGAGTGTGTGGGCTCTTCTGAGCCTTGCTGCTACATGGGGATTCAGTTGTCTGAAAAAACGCGTTTATTTCGGGCTGAAAAACACGTTTTGAAAAGTTTACTGTTACTGCCCAATAACTTACATGGGGTTGACCAAACTTGCAAAAACATGTTTATTTCTGCTGAAAAACATGTTTTGACACTTTCAGCACACTGGGGTTAAGATCTGAGTGTGTGGGCTCTTCTGAGCCTTGTTGCTACATGGGGATTCAGTTGTCTGAAAAAACGCGTTTATTTCGGGCTGAAAAACACGTTTTGAAAAGTGTACTGTTACTGCCCCATAACTTACATGGGGTTGACCAAACTTGCAGAAACATGTTTATTTCTGCTGAAAAACATGTTTTGACACTTTCAGCACACTGGGGTTAAGATCTGAGTGTGTGGGCTCTTCTGAGCCTTGCTGCTACATGGGTATTCAGTTGTCTGAAAAAACGCGTTTATTTCGGGCTGAAAAACACGTTTTGAAAAGTGTACTGTTACTGCCCCATAACTTACATGGGGTTGACCAAACTTGCAGAAACATGTTTATTTCTGCTGAAAAACATGTTTTGACACTTTCAGCACACTGGGGTTAAGATCTGAGTGTGTGGGCTCTTCTGAGCCTTGCTGCTACATGGGGATTCAGTTGTCTGAAAAAACGCGTTTATTTCGGGCTGAAAAACACGTTTTGAAAAGTGTACTGTTACTGCCCCATAACTTACATGGGGTTGACCAAACTTGCAGAAACATGTTTATTTCTGCTGAAAAACATGTTTTGACACTTTCAGCACACTGGGGTTAAGATCTGAGTGTGTGGGCTCTTCTGAGCCTTGTTGCTACATGGGGATTCAGTTGTATGAAAAAACGTGTTTATTTCGGGCTGAAAAACACGTTTTGAAAAGTGTACTGTTACTGCCCCATAACTTACATGGGGTTGACCAAACTTGCAGAAACATGTTTATTTCTGCTGAAAAACATGTTTTGACACTTTCAGCACACTGGGGTTAAGATCTGAGTGTGTGGGCTCTTCTGAGCCTTGCTGCTACATGGGTATTCAGTTGTCTGAAAAAACGCGTTTATTTCGGGCTGAAAAACACGTTTTGAAAAGTGTACTGTTACTGCCCCATAACTTAAATGGGGTTGACCAAACTTGCAAAAACATGTTTATTTCTGCTGAAAAACATGTTTTGACACTTTCAGCACACTGGGGTTAAGATCTGAGTGTGTGGGCTCTTCTGAGCCTTGTTGCTACATGGGGATTCAGTTGTCTGAAAAAACGCGTTTATTTCGGGCTGAAAAACACGTTTTGAAAAGTGTACTGTTACTGCCCCATAACTTACATGGGGTTGACCAAACTTGCAGAAACATGTTTATTTCTGCTGAAAAACATGTTTTGACACTTTCAGCACACTGGGGTTAAGATCTGAGTGTGTGGGCTCTTCTGAGCCTTGTTGCTACATGGGGATTCAGTTGTCTGAAAAAACGCGTTTATTTCGGGCTGAAAAACACGTTTTGAAAAGTGTACTGTTACTGCCCCATAACTTACATGGGGTTGACCAAACTTGCAGAAACATGTTTATTTCTGCTGAAAAACATGTTTTGATACTTTCAGCACACTGGGGTTAAGATCTGAGTGTGTGGGCTCTTCTGAGCCTTGCTGCTACATGGGGATTCAGTTGTCTGAAAAAACGCGTTTATTTCGGGCTGAAAAACACGTTTTGCAGAGTGTACTGTTACTGCCCCATAACTTACATGGGGTTGACCAAACTTGCAGAAACATGTTTATTTCTGCTGAAAAACACGTTTTGACCCTTTCTGCACACTGGGGTTAAGATCTGAGTGTGTGGGCTCTTCTGAGCCTTGCTGCTACATGGGGATTCAGTTGTCTGAAAAAACGCGTTTATTTCGGGCTGAAAAAAACGTTTTGAAAAGTGTACTGTTACTGCCCAATAACTTACATGGGGTTGACCAAACTTGCAGAAACATGTTTATTTCTGCTGAAAAACATGTTTTGACACTTTCAGCACACTGGGGTTAAGATCTGAGTGTGTGGGCTCTTCTGAGCCTTGCTGCTACATGGGTATTCAGTTGTCTGAAAAAACGCGTTTATTTCGGGCTGAAAAACACGTTTTGAAAAGTGTACTGTTACTGCCCCATAACTTACATGGGGTTGACCAAACTTGCAGAAACATGTTTATTTCTGCTGAAAAACATGTTTTGACACTTTCAGCACACTGGGGTTAAGATCTGAGTGTGTGGGCTCTTCTGAGCCTTGTTGCTACATGGGGATTCAGTTGTCTGAAAAAACGCGTTTATTTCGGGCTGAAAAACACGTTTTGAAAAGTGTACTGTTACTGCCCCATAACTTACATGGGGTTGACCAAACTTGCAGAAACATGTTTATTTCTGCTGAAAAACATGTTTTGACACTTTCAGCACACTGGGGTTAAGATCTGAGTGTGTGGGCTCTTCTGAGCCTTGTTGCTACATGGGGATTCAGTTGTCTGAAAAAACGCGTTTATTTCGGGCTGAAAAACACGTTTTGAAAAGTGTACTGTTACTGCCCCATAACTTACATGGGGTTGACCAAACTTGCAGAAACATGTTTATTTCTGCTGAAAAACATGTTTTGACACTTTCAGCACACTGGGGTTAAGATCTGAGTGTGTGGGCTCTTCTGAGCCTTGCTGCTACATGGGTATTCAGTTGTCTGAAAAAACGCATTTATTTCGGGCTGAAAAACACGTTTTGAAAAGTGTACTGTTACTGCCCCATAACTTACATGGGGTTAACCAAACTTGCAGAAACATGTTTATTTCTGCTGAAAAACATGTTTTGACACTTTCAGCACACTGGGGTTAAGATCTGAGTGTGTGGGCTCTTCTGAGCCTTGTTGCTACATGGGGATTCAGTTGTCTGAAAAAACGCGTTTATTTCGGGCTGAAAAACACGTTTTGAAAAGTGTACTGTTACTGCCCCATAACTTACATGGGGTTGACCAAACTTGCAGAAACATGTTTATTTCTGCTGAAAAACATGTTTTGACACTTTCAGCACACTGGGGTTAAGATCTGAGTGTGTGGGCTCTTCTGAGCCTTGTTGCTACATGGGGATTCAGTTGTCTGAAAAAACGCGTTTATTTCGGGCTGAAAAACACGTTTTGAAAAGTGTACTGTTACTGCCCCATAACTTACATGGGGTTGACCAAACTTGCAGAAACATGTTTATTTCTGCTGAAAAACATGTTTTGATACTTTCAGCACACTGGGGTTAAGATCTGAGTGTGTGGGCTCTTCTGAGCCTTGCTGCTACATGGGTATTCAGTTGTCTGAAAAAACGCGTTTATTTCGGGCTGAAAAACACGTTTTGAAAAGTGTACTGTTACTGCCCGATAACTTACATGGGGTTGACCAAACTTGCAGAAACATGTTTATTTCTGCTGAAAAACACGTTTTGACCCTTTCTGCACACTGGGGTTAAGATCTGAGTGTGTGGGCTCTTCTGAGCCTTGCTGCTACATGGGGATTCAGTTGTCTGAAAAAACGCGTTTATTTCGGGCTGAAAAACACGTTTTGAAAAGTGTACTGTTACTGCCCAATAACTTACATGGGGTTGACCAAACTTGCAGAAACATGTTTATTTCTGCTGAAAAACATGTTTTGACACTTTCAGCACACTGGGGTTAAGATCTGAGTGTGTGGGCTCTTCTGAGCCTTGCTGCTACATGGGTATTCAGTTGTCTGAAAAAACGCATTTATTTCGGGCTGAAAAACACGTTTTGAAAAGTGTACTGTTACTGCCCCATAACTTACATGGGGTTAACCAAACTTGCAGAAACATGTTTATTTCTGCTGAAAAACATGTTTTGACACTTTCAGCACACTGGGGTTAAGATCTGAGTGTGTGGGCTCTTCTGAGCCTTGTTGCTACATGGGGATTCAGTTGTCTGAAAAAACGCGTTTATTTCGGGCTGAAAAACACGTTTTGAAAAGTGTACTGTTACTGCCCCATAACTTACATGGGGTTGACCAAACTTGCAGAAACATGTTTATTTCTGCTGAAAAACATGTTTTGACACTTTCAGCACACTGGGGTTAAGATCTGAGTGTGTGGGCTCTTCTGAGCCTTGCTGCTACATGGGTATTCAGTTGTCTGAAAAAACGCGTTTATTTCGGGCTGAAAAACACGTTTTGAAAAGTGTACTGTTACTGCCCCATAACTTACATGGGGTTGACCAAACTTGCAGAAACATGTTTATTTCTGCTGAAAAACATGTTTTGATACTTTCAGCACACTGGGGTTAAGATCTGAGTGTGTGGGCTCTTCTGAGCCTTGCTGCTACATGGGGATTCAGTTGTCTGAAAAAACGCGTTTATTTCGGGCTGAAAAACACGTTTTGAAAAGTGTACTGTTACTGCCCCATAACTTACATGGGGTTGACCAAACTTGCAGAAACATGTTTATTTCTGCTGAAAAACACGTTTTGACCCTTTCTGCACACTGAGGTTAAGATCTGAGTGTGTGGGCTCTTCTGAGCCTTGCTGCTACATGGGGATTCAGTTGTCTGAAAAAACGCGTTTATTTCGGGCTGAAAAACACGTTTTGAAAAGTTTACTGTTACTGCCCAATAACTTACATGGGGTTGACCAAACTTGCAAAAACATGTTTATTTCTGCTGAAAAACATGTTTTGACACTTTCAGCACACTGGGGTTAAGATCTGAGTGTGTGGGCTCTTCTGAGCCTTGTTGCTACATGGGGATTCAGTTGTCTGAAAAAACGCGTTTATTTCGGGCTGAAAAACACGTTTTGAAAAGTGTACTGTTACTGCCCCATAACTTACATGGGGTTGACCAAACTTGCAGAAACATGTTTATTTCTGCTGAAAAACATGTTTTGACACTTTCAGCACACTGGGGTTAAGATCTGAGTGTGTGGGCTCTTCTGAGCCTTGCTGCTACATGGGTATTCAGTTGTCTGAAAAAACGCGTTTATTTCGGGCTGAAAAACACGTTTTGAAAAGTGTACTGTTACTGCCCCATAACTTACATGGGGTTGACCAAACTTGCAGAAACATGTTTATTTCTGCTGAAAAACATGTTTTGACACTTTCAGCACACTGGGGTTAAGATCTGAGTGTGTGGGCTCTTCTGAGCCTTGCTGCTACATGGGGATTCAGTTGTCTGAAAAAACGCGTTTATTTCGGGCTGAAAAACACGTTTTGAAAAGTGTACTGTTACTGCCCCATAACTTACATGGGGTTGACCAAACTTGCAGAAACATGTTTATTTCTGCTGAAAAACATGTTTTGACACTTTCAGCACACTGGGGTTAAGATCTGAGTGTGTGGGCTCTTCTGAGCCTTGTTGCTACATGGGGATTCAGTTGTATGAAAAAACGTGTTTATTTCGGACTGAAAAACACGTTTTGAAAAGTGTACTGTTACTGCCCCATAACTTACATGGGGTTGACCAAACTTGCAGAAACATGTTTATTTCTGCTGAAAAACATGTTTTGACACTTTCAGCACACTGGGGTTAAGATCTGAGTGTGTGGGCTCTTCTGAGCCTTGCTGCTACATGGGTATTCAGTTGTCTGAAAAAACGCGTTTATTTCGGGCTGAAAAACACGTTTTGAAAAGTGTACTGTTACTGCCCCATAACTTAAATGGGGTTGACCAAACTTGCAAAAACATGTTTATTTCTGCTGAAAAACATGTTTTGACACTTTCAGCACACTGGGGTTAAGATCTGAGTGTGTGGGCTCTTCTGAGCCTTGCTGCTACATGGGGATTCAGTTGTCTGAAAAAACGCGTTTATTTCGGGCTGAAAAACACGTTTTGAAAAGTGTACTGTTACTGCCCCATAACTTACATGGGGTTGACCAAACTTGCAGAAACATGTTTATTTCTGCTGAAAAACATGTTTTGACACTTTCAGCACACTGGGGTTAAGATCTGAGTGTGTGGGCTCTTCTGAGCCTTGTTGCTACATGGGGATTCAGTTGTCTGAAAAAACGCGTTTATTTCGGGCTGAAAAACACGTTTTGAAAAGTGTACTGTTACTGCCCCATAACTTACATGGGGTTGACCAAACTTGCAGAAACATGTTTATTTCTGCTGAAAAACATGTTTTGACACTTTCAGCACACTGGGGTTAAGATCTGAGTGTGTGGGCTCTTCTGAGCCTTGCTGCTACATGGGGATTCAGTTGTCTGAAAAAACGCGTTTATTTCGGGCTGAAAAACACGTTTTGCAGAGTGTACTGTTACTGCCCCATAACTTACATGGGGTTGACCAAACTTGCAGAAACATGTTTATTTCTGCTGAAAAACACGTTTTGACCCTTTCTGCACACTGGGGTTAAGATCTGAGTGTGTGGGCTCTTCTGAGCCTTGCTGCTACATGGGGATTCAGTTGTCTGAAAAAACGCGTTTATTTCGGGCTGAAAAACACGTTTTGAAAAGTGTACTGTTACTGCCCCATAACTTACATGGGGTTGACCAAACTTGCAGAAACATGTTTATTTCTGTTGAAAAACATGTTTTGACACTTTCAGCACACTGGGGTTAAGATCTGAGTGTGTGGGCTCTTCTGAGCCTTGTTGCTACATGGGGATTCAGTTGTCTGAAAAAACGCGTTTATTTCGGGCTGAAAAACACGTTTTGAAAAGTGTACTGTTACTGCCCCATAACTTACATGGGGTTGACCAAACTTGCAGAAACATGTTTATTTCTGCTGAAAAACATGTTTTGATACTTTCAGCACACTGGGGTTAAGATCTGAGTGTGTGGGCTCTTCTGAGCCTTGCTGCTACATGGGGATTCAGTTGTCTGAAAAAACGCGTTTATTTCGGGCTGAAAAACACGTTTTGCAGAGTGTACTGTTACTGCCCCATAACTTACATGGGGTTGACCAAACTTGCAGAAACATGTTTATTTCTGCTGAAAAACACGTTTTGACCCTTTCTGCACACTGGGGTTAAGATCTGAGTGTGTGGGCTCTTCTGAGCCTTGCTGCTACATGGGGATTCAGTTGTCTGAAAAAACGCGTTTATTTCGGGCTGAAAAACACGTTTTGAAAAGTGTACTGTTACTGCCCAATAACTTACATGGGGTTGACCAAACTTGCAGAAACATGTTTATTTCTGCTGAAAAACATGTTTTGACACTTTCAGCACACTGGGGTTAAGATCTGAGTGTGTGGGCTCTTCTGAGCCTTGTTGCTACATGGGGATTCAGTTGTCTGAAAAAACGCGTTTATTTCGGGCTGAAAAACACGTTTTGAAAAGTGTACTGTTACTGCCCCATAACTTACATGGGGTTGACCAAACTTGCAGAAACATGTTTATTTCTGCTGAAAAACATGTTTTGACACTTTCAGCACACTGGGGTTAAGATCTGAGTGTGTGGGCTCTTCTGAGCCTTGCTGCTACATGGGTATTCAGTTGTCTGAAAAAACGCGTTTATTTCGGGCTGAAAAACACGTTTTGAAAAGTGTACTGTTACTGCCCCATAACTTACATGGGGTTGACCAAACTTGCAGAAACATGTTTATTTCTGCTGAAAAACATGTTTTGACACTTTCAGCACACTGGGGTTAAGATCTGAGTGTGTGGGCTCTTCTGAGCCTTGTTGCTACATGGGGATTCAGTTGTCTGAAAAAACGCGTTTATTTCGGGCTGAAAAACACGTTTTGAAAAGTGTACTGTTACTGCCCCATAACTTACATGGGGTTGACCAAACTTGCAGAAACATGTTTATTTCTGCTGAAAAACATGTTTTGACACTTTCAGCACACTGGGGTTAAGATCTGAGTGTGTGGGCTCTTCTGAGCCTTGTTGCTACATGGGGATTCAGTTGTCTGAAAAAACGCGTTTATTTCGGGCTGAAAAACACGTTTTGAAAAGTGTACTGTTACTGCCCCATAACTTACATGGGGTTGACCAAACTTGCAGAAACATGTTTATTTCTGCTGAAAAACATGTTTTGACACTTTCAGCACACTGGGGTTAAGATCTGAGTGTGTGGGCTCTTCTGAGCCTTGCTGCTACATGGGTATTCAGTTGTCTGAAAAAACGCATTTATTTCGGGCTGAAAAACACGTTTTGAAAAGTGTACTGTTACTGCCCCATAACTTACATGGGGTTAACCAAACTTGCAGAAACATGTTTATTTCTGCTGAAAAACATGTTTTGACACTTTCAGCACACTGGGGTTAAGATCTGAGTGTGTGGGCTCTTCTGAGCCTTGTTGCTACACAGGGATTCAGTTGTCTGAAAAAACGCGTTTATTTCGGGCTGAAAAACACGTTTTGAAAAGTGTACTGTTACTGCCCCATAACTTACATGGGGTTGACCAAACTTGCAGAAACATGTTTATTTCTGCTGAAAAACATGTTTTGACACTTTCAGCACACTGGGGTTAAGATCTGAGTGTGTGGGCTCTTCTGAGCCTTGTTGCTACATGGGGATTCAGTTGTCTGAAAAAACGCGTTTATTTCGGGCTGAAAAACACGTTTTGAAAAGTGTACTGTTACTGCCCCATAACTTACATGGGGTTGACCAAACTTGCAGAAACATGTTTATTTCTGCTGAAAAACACGTTTTGACCCTTTCTGCACACTGAGGTTAAGATCTGAGTGTGTGGGCTCTTCTGAGCCTTGCTGCTACATGGGGATTCAGTTGTCTGAAAAAACGCGTTTATTTCGGGCTGAAAAACACGTTTTGAAAAGTTTACTGTTACTGCCCAATAACTTACATGGGGTTGACCAAACTTGCAAAAACATGTTTATTTCTGCTGAAAAACATGTTTTGACACTTTCAGCACACTGGGGTTAAGATCTGAGTGTGTGGGCTCTTCTGAGCCTTGTTGCTACATGGGGATTCAGTTGTCTGAAAAAACGCGTTTATTTCGGGCTGAAAAACACGTTTTGAAAAGTGTACTGTTACTGCCCCATAACTTACATGGGGTTGACCAAACTTGCAGAAACATGTTTATTTCTGCTGAAAAACATGTTTTGACACTTTCAGCACACTGGGGTTAAGATCTGAGTGTGTGGGCTCTTCTGAGCCTTGCTGCTACATGGGTATTCAGTTGTCTGAAAAAACGCGTTTATTTCGGGCTGAAAAACACGTTTTGAAAAGTGTACTGTTACTGCCCCATAACTTACATGGGGTTGACCAAACTTGCAGAAACATGTTTATTTCTGCTGAAAAACACGTTTTGACCCTTTCTGCACACTGGGGTTAAGATCTGAGTGTGTGGGCTCTTCTGAGCCTTGCTGCTACATGGGGATTCAGTTGTCTGAAAAAACGCGTTTATTTCGGGCTGAAAAACACGTTTTGAAAAGTGTACTGTTACTGCCCCATAACTTACATGGGGTTGACCAAACTTGCAGAAACATGTTTATTTCTGCTGAAAAACATGTTTTGACACTTTCAGCACACTGGGGTTAAGATCTGAGTGTGTGGGCTCTTCTGAGCCTTGTTGCTACATGGGGATTCAGTTGTCTGAAAAAACGCGTTTATTTCGGGCTGAAAAACACGTTTTGAAAAGTGTACTGTTACTGCCCCATAACTTACATGGGGTTGACCAAACTTGCAGAAACATGTTTATTTCTGCTGAAAAACATGTTTTGACACTTTCAGCACACTGGGGTTAAGATCTGAGTGTGTGGGCTCTTCTGAGCCTTGTTGCTACATGGGGATTCAGTTGTCTGAAAAAACGCGTTTATTTCGGGCTGAAAAACACGTTTTGAAAAGTGTACTGTTACTGCCCCATAACTTACATGGGGTTGACCAAACTTGCAGAAACATGTTTATTTCTGCTGAAAAACATGTTTTGATACTTTCAGCACACTGGGGTTAAGATCTGAGTGTGTGGGCTCTTCTGAGCCTTGCTGCTACATGGGGATTCAGTTGTCTGAAAAAACGCGTTTATTTCGGGCTGAAAAACACGTTTTGCAGAGTGTACTGTTACTGCCCCATAACTTACATGGGGTTGACCAAACTTGCAGAAACATGTTTATTTCTGCTGAAAAACACGTTTTGACCCTTTCTGCACACTGGGGTTAAGATCTGAGTGTGTGGGCTCTTCTGAGCCTTGCTGCTACATGGGGATTCAGTTGTCTGAAAAAACGCGTTTATTTCGGGCTGAAAAAAACGTTTTGAAAAGTGTACTGTTACTGCCCAATAACTTACATGGGGTTGACCAAACTTGCAGAAACATGTTTATTTCTGCTGAAAAACATGTTTTGACACTTTCAGCACACTGGGGTTAAGATCTGAGTGTGTGGGCTCTTCTGAGCCTTGCTGCTACATGGGTATTCAGTTGTCTGAAAAAACGCGTTTATTTCGGGCTGAAAAACACGTTTTGAAAAGTGTACTGTTACTGCCCCATAACTTACATGGGGTTGACCAAACTTGCAGAAACATGTTTATTTCTGCTGAAAAACATGTTTTGACACTTTCAGCACACTGGGGTTAAGATCTGAGTGTGTGGGCTCTTCTGAGCCTTGTTGCTACATGGGGATTCAGTTGTCTGAAAAAACGCGTTTATTTCGGGCTGAAAAACACGTTTTGAAAAGTGTACTGTTACTGCCCCATAACTTACATGGGGTTGACCAAACTTGCAGAAACATGTTTATTTCTGCTGAAAAACATGTTTTGACACTTTCAGCACACTGGGGTTAAGATCTGAGTGTGTGGGCTCTTCTGAGCCTTGCTGCTACATGGGTATTCAGTTGTCTGAAAAAACGCGTTTATTTCGGGCTGAAAAACACGTTTTGAAAAGTGTACTGTTACTGCCCCATAACTTACATGGGGTTGACCAAACTTGCAGAAACATGTTTATTTCTGCTGAAAAACATGTTTTGACACTTTCAGCACACTGGGGTTAAGATCTGAGTGTGTGGGCTCTTCTGAGCCTTGCTGCTACATGGGGATTCAGTTGTCTGAAAAAACGCGTTTATTTCGGGCTGAAAAACACGTTTTGAAAAGTGTACTGTTACTGCCCCATGACTTACATGGGGTTGACCAAACTTGCAGAAACATGTTTATTTCTGCTGAAAAACATGTTTTGACACTTTCAGCACACTGGGGTTAAGATCTGAGTGTGTGGGCTCTTCTGAGCCTTGTTGCTACATGGGGATTCAGTTGTATGAAAAAACGTGTTTATTTCGGGCTGAAAAACACGTTTTGAAAAGTGTACTGTTACTGCCCCATAACTTACATGGGGTTGACCAAACTTGCAGAAACATGTTTATTTCTGCTGAAAAACATGTTTTGACACTTTCAGCACACTGGGGTTAAGATCTGAGTGTGTGGGCTCTTCTGAGCCTTGCTGCTACATGGGTATTCAGTTGTCTGAAAAAACGCGTTTATTTCGGGCTGAAAAACACGTTTTGAAAAGTGTACTGTTACTGCCCCATAACTTACATGGGGTTGACCAAACTTGCAGAAACATGTTTATTTCTGCTGAAAAACATGTTTTGACACTTTCAGCACACTGGGGTTAAGATCTGAGTGTGTGGGCTCTTCTGAGCCTTGCTGCTACATGGGGATTCAGTTGTCTGAAAAAACGCGTTTATTTCGGGCTGAAAAACACGTTTTGAAAAGTGTACTGTTACTGCCCCATAACTTACATGGGGTTGACCAAACTTGCAGAAACATGTTTATTTCTGCTGAAAAACATGTTTTGACACTTTCAGCACACTGGGGTTAAGATCTGAGTGTGTGGGCTCTTCTGAGCCTTGTTGCTACATGGGGATTCAGTTGTATGAAAAAACGTGTTTATTTCGGCTGAAAAACACGTTTTGAAAAGTGTACTGTTACTGCCCCATAACTTACATGGGGTTGACCAAACTTGCAGAAACATGTTTATTTCTGCTGAAAAACATGTTTTGACACTTTCAGCACACTGGGGTTAAGATCTGAGTGTGTGGGCTCTTCTGAGCCTTGCTGCTACATGGGTATTCAGTTGTCTGAAAAAACGCGTTTATTTCGGGCTGAAAAACACGTTTTGAAAAGTGTACTGTTACTGCCCCATAACTTAAATGGGGTTGACCAAACTTGCAAAAACATGTTTATTTCTGCTGAAAAACATGTTTTGACACTTTCAGCACACTGGGGTTAAGATCTGAGTGTGTGGGCTCTTCTGAGCCTTGCTGCTACATGGGTATTCAGTTGTCTGAAAAAACGCGTTTATTTCGGGCTGAAAAACACGTTTTGAAAAGTGTACTGTTACTGCCCCATAACTTACATGGGGTTGACCAAACTTGCAGAAACATGTTTATTTCTGCTGAAAAACATGTTTTGACACTTTCAGCACACTGGGGTTAAGATCTGAGTGTGTGGGCTCTTCTGAGCCTTGTTGCTACATGGGGATTCAGTTGTCTGAAAAAACGCGTTTATTTCGGGCTGAAAAACACGATTTGAAAAGTGTACTGTTACTGCCCCATAACTTACATGGGGTTGACCAAACTTGCAGAAACATGTTTATTTCTGCTGAAAAACATGTTTTGACACTTTCAGCACACTGGGGTTAAGATCTGAGTGTGTGGGCTCTTCTGAGCCTTGCTGCTACATGGGTATTCAGTTGTCTGAAAAAACGCGTTTATTTCGGGCTGAAAAACACGTTTTGAAAAGTGTACTGTTACTGCCCCATAACTTACATGGGGTTGACCAAACTTGCAGAAACATGTTTATTTCTGCTGAAAAACATGTTTTGACACTTTCAGCACACTGGGGTTAAGATCTGAGTGTGTGGGCTCTTCTGAGCCTTGTTGCTACATGGGGATTCAGTTGTCTGAAAAAACGCGTTTATTTCGGGCTGAAAAACACGTTTTGAAAAGTTTACTGTTACTGCCCCAATAACTTACATGGGGTTGACCAAACTTGCAGAAACATGTTTATTTCTGCTGAAAAACATGTTTTGACACTTTCAGCACACTGGGGTTAAGATCTGAGTGTGTGGGCTCTTCTGAGCCTTGTTGCTACATGGGGATTCTGTTGTCTGAAAAAACGCGTTTATTTCGGGCTGAAAAACACGTTTTGAAAAGTGTACTGTTACTGCCCCATAACTTACATGGGGTTGACCAAACTTGCAGAAACATGTTTATTTCTGCTGAAAAACATGTTTTGACACTTTCAGCACACTGGGGTTAAGATCTGAGTGTGTGGGCTCTTCTGAGCCTTGTTGCTACATGGGGATTCAGTTGTCTGAAAAAACGCGTTTATTTCGGGCTGAAAAACACGTTTTGAAAAGTTTACTGTTACTGCCCAATAACTTACATGGGGTTGACCAAACTTGCAGAAACATGTTTATTTCTGCTGAAAAACATGTTTTGACACTTTCAGCACACTGGGGTTAAGATCTGAGTGTGTGGGCTCTTCTGAGCCTTGTTGCTACATGGGGATTCAGTTGTCTGAAAAAACGCGTTTATTTCGGGCTGAAAAACACGTTTTGAAAAGTGTACTGTTACTGCCCCATAACTTACATGGGGTTGACCAAACTTGCAGAAACATGTTTATTTCTGCTGAAAAACATGTTTTGACACTTTCAGCACACTGGGGTTAAGATCTGAGTGTGTGGGCTCTTCTGAGCCTTGTTGCTACATGGGGATTCAGTTGTCTGAAAAAACGCGTTTATTTCGGGCTGAAAAACACGTTTTGAAAAGTGTACTGTTACTGCCCCATAACTTACATGGGGTTGACCAAACTTGCAGAAACATGTTTATTTCTGCTGAAAAACATGTTTTGATACTTTCAGCACACTGGGGTTAAGATCTGAGTGTGTGGGCTCTTCTGAGCCTTGCTGCTACATGGGGATTCAGTTGTCTGAAAAAACGCGTTTATTTCGGGCTGAAAAACACGTTTTGAAAAGTGTACTGTTACTGCCCCATAACTTACATGGGGTTGACCAAACTTGCAGAAACATGTTTATTTCTGCTGAAAAACACGTTTTGACCCTTTCTGCACACTGGGGTTAAGATCTGAGTGTGTGGGCTCTTCTGAGCCTTGCTGCTACATGGGGATTCAGTTGTCTGAAAAAACGCGTTTATTTCGTGCTGAAAAACACGTTTTGAAAAGTGTACTGTTAC
>NW_027168301.1:0-44304 GCF_040954835.1 Lepisosteus oculatus
GCTGTTACATGGGGAATCAGTTGTCTGAAAAACGCGTTTATTTCGTGCTGAAAAACACGTTTTGAAAAGGGTGCTGTTACTGCCCCATAACTTACATGGGGTTGACCAAACTTGCAGAAACATGTTTATTTCTGCTGAAAAACACGTTTTGACCCTTTCTGCACACTGGGGTTAAGATCTGAGTGTGTGGGCTCTTCTGAGTTTTGCTGTTACATGGGGATTCAGTTGTCTGAAAAAACGCGTTTATTTCGGGCTGAAAAACACGTTTTGAAAAGGGTGCTGTTACTGCCCCAAAACTTACATGGGGTTGACCAAACTTGCAGAAACATGTTTATTTCTGCTGAAAAACACATTTTGACCCTTTCTGCACACTGGGGTTAAGATCTGAGTGTGTGGGCTCTTCTGAGTTTTGCTGTTACATGGGGATTCAGTTGTCTGAAAAAACGCGTTTATTTCGGGCTGAAAAACACGTTTTGAAAAGGGTGCTGTAACTGCCCTATAACTTACATGGGGTAGACCAAACTTGCAGAAACATGTTTATTTCTGCTGAAAAACACGTTTTGACCCTTTCTGCACACTGGGGTTAAGATCTGAGTGTGTGGGCTCTTCTGAGACTTGCTGTTACTTGGGGATTCAGTTGTCTGAAAAAACGCGTTTATTTCGGGCTGAAAAACACGTTTTGAAAAGGGTGCTGTTACTGCCCCATAACTTACATGGGGTTGACCAAACTTGCAGAAACATGTTTATTTCTGCTGAAAAACACGTTTTGACCCTTTCTGCACACTGGGGTTAAGATCTGAGTGTGTGGGCTCTTCTGAGACTTGCTGTTACTTGGGGATTCAGTTGTCTGAAAAAACGCGTTTATTTCGGGCTGAAAAACACGTTTTGAAAAGGGTGCTGTTACTGCCCCATAACTTACATGGGGTTGACCAAACTTGCAGAAACATGTTTATTTCTGCTGAAAAACACGTTTTGACTCTTTCTGCACACTGGGGTTAAGATCTGAGTGTGTGGGCTCTTCTGAGTTTTGCTGTTACATAGGGATTCAGTTGTCTGAAGAAACGCGTTTATTTCGGGCTGAAAAACACGTTTTGAAAAGGGTGCTGTTACTGCCCCATAACTTACATGGGGTTGACCAAACTTGCAGAAACATGTTTATTTCTGCTGAAAAACACGTTTTGACCCTTTCTGCACACTGGGGTTAAGATCTGAGTGTGTTGGCTCTTCTGAGTTTGCTGTTACATGGGGATTCAGTTGTCTAAAAAACGCGTTTATTTCGGGCTGAAAAACACGTTTTGAAAAGGGTGCTGTTACTGCCCCATAACTTACATGGGGTTGACCAAACTTGCAGAAACATGTTTTTTTCAGCTGAAAAACACGTTTGACCCTTTCTGCACACTGGGGTTAAGAGCTGAGTGTGTGGGCTCTTCTGAGACTTGCTGTTACTTGGGGATTCAGTTGTCTGAAAAAACGCGTTTATTTCGGGCTGAAAAACACGTTTTGAAAAGGGTGCTTTAACTGCCCTATAACTTACATGGGGTAGACCAAACTTGCAGAAACATGTTTATTTCTGCTGAAAAACACGTTTTGACCCTTTCTGCACACTGGGGTTAAGATCTGAGTGTGTGGGCTCTTCTGAGACTTGCTGTTACTTGGGGATTCAGTTGTCTGAAAAAACGCGTTTATTTCGGGCTGAAAAACACGTTTTGAAAAGGGTGCTGTTACTGCCCCATAACTTACATGGGGGTTGACCAAACTTGCAGAAACATGTTTATTTCTGCTGAAAAACACGTTTTGACCCTTTCTGCACACTGGGGTTAAGATCTGAGTGTGTGGGCTCTTCTGAGTTTTGCTGTTACATGGGGATTCAGTTGTCTGAAGAAACGCGTTTATTTCGGGGCTGAAAAACACGTTTTGAAAAGGGTGCTGTTACTGCCCCATAACTTACATGGGGTTGACCAAACTTGCAGAAACATGTTTATTTCTGCTGAAAAACACGTTTGACCCTTTCTGCACACTGGGGTTAAGATCTGAGTGTGTTGGCTCTTCTGAGTTTTGCTGTTACATGGGGATTCAGTTGTCTGAAAAAACGCGTTTATTTTCGGGCTGAAAAACACGTTTTGAAAAGGGTGCTGTTACTGCCCCATAACTTACATGGGGTTGACCAAACTTGCAGAAACATGTTTATTTCTGCTGAAAAACACGTTTTGACCCTTTCTGCACACTGGGGTTAAGATCTGAGTGTGTGGGCTCTTCTGAGTTTTGCTGTTACATGGGGATTCAGTTGTCTGAAGAAACGCGTTTATTTCGGGCTGAAAAAACACGTTTTGAAAAGGGTGCTGTTACTGCCCCATAACTTACATGGGGTTGACCAAACTTGCAGAAACATGTTTATTTCTGCTGAAAAACACGTTTTGACCCTTTCTGCACACTGGGGTTAAGATCTGAGTGTGTGGGCTCTTCTGAGTTTTGCTGTTACATGGGGATTCAGTTGTCTGAAAAAACGCGTTTATTTCGGGCTGAAAAACACGTTTTGAAAAGGGTGCTGTTACTGCCCCATAACTTACATGGGGTTGACCAAACTTGCAGAAACATGTTTATTTCTGCTGAAAAACACGTTTTGACCCTTTCTGTACACTGGGGTTAAGATCTGAGTGTGTGGGCTCTTCTGATTTTTGCTGTTACATGGGGATTCAGTTGTCTGAAAAAAACGCGTTTGTTTCGGGCTGAAAAACACGTTTTGAAAAGGGTGCTGTTACTGCCCCTTAACTTACATGGGGTTGACCAAACTTGCAGAAACATGTTTATTTCTGCTGAAAAACACGTTTTGACACTTTCTGCACACTGGGGTTAAGATCTGAGTGTGTTGGCTCTTCTGAGCCTTGCTGTTACATGGGGATTCAGTTGTCTGAAAAAACGCGTTTATTTCGGGCTGAAAAACACGTTTTGAAAATGGTGCTGTTACTGCCCCATAACTTACATGGGGTTGACCAAACTTGCAGAAACATGTTTATTTCTGCTGAAAAACACGTTTTGACCCTTTCTGCACACTGGGGTTAAGATCTGAGTGTGTTGGCTCTTCTGAGTTTTGCTGTTACATGGGGATTCAGTTGTCTGAAAAAACGCGTTTATTTCGGGCTGAAAAACACGTTTTGAAAAGGGTGCTGTAACTGCCCTATAACTTACATGGGGTAGACCAAACTTGCAGAAACATGTTTATTTCTGCTGAAAAACACGTTTTGACCCTTTCTGCACACTGGGGTTAAGATCTGAGTGTGTGGGCTCTTCTGAGACTTGCTGTTACTTGGGGATTCAGTTGTCTGAAAAAACGCGTTTATTTCGGGCTGAAAAACACGTTTTGAAAAGGGTGCTGTTACTGCCCCATAACTTACATGGGGTTGACCAAACTTGCAGAAACATGTTTATTTCTGCTGAAAAACACGTTTTGACCCTTTCTGCACACTGGGGTTAAGATCTGAGTGTGTGGGCTCTTCTGAGTTTTGCTGTTACATGGGGATTCAGTTGTCTGAAGAAACGCGTTTATTTCGGGCTGAAAAACACGTTTTGAAAAGGGTGCTGTTACTGCCCCATAACTTACATGGCGTTGACCAAACTTGCAGAAACATGTTTATTTCTGCTGAAAAACACGTTTTGACCCTTTCTGCACACTGGGGTTAAGATCTGAGTGTGTGGGCTCTTCTGAGTTTTGCTCTTACATGGGGATTCAGTTGTCTGAAAAAACGCGTTTATTTCGGGCTGAAAAACACGTTTTGAAAAGGGTGCTGTTACTGCCCCATAACTTACATGGGGTTGACCAAACTTGCAGAAACATGTTTATTTCTGCTGAAAAACACGTTTTGACCCTTTCTGCACACTGGGGTTAAGATCTGAGTGTGTGGGCTCTTCTGAGTCTTGCTGTTACATGGGGATTCAGTTGTCTGAAAAAACGCGTTTATTTCGTGCTGAAAAACACGTTTTGAAAAGGGTGCTGTTACTGCCCCATAACTTACATGGGGTTGACCAAACTTGCAGAAACATGTTTATTTCTGCTGAAAAACACGTTTTGACCCTTTCTGCACACTGGGGTTAAGATCTGAGTGTGTGGGCTCTTCTGAGTTTTGCTGTTACATGGGGATTCAGTTGTCTGAAAAAACGCGTTTATTTCGGGCTGAAAAACACGTTTTGAAAAGGGTGCTGTTACTGCCCCATAACTTACATGGGGTTGACCAAACTTGCAGAAACATGTTTATTTCTGCTGAAAAACACATTTTGACCCTTTCTGCACACTGGGGTTAAGATCTGAGTGTGTGGGCTCTTCTGAGTTTTGCTGTTACATGGGGATTCAGTTGTCTGAAAAAACGCGTTTATTTCGGGCTGAAAAACACGTTTTGAAAAGGGTGCTGTAACTGCCCTATAACTTACATGGGGTAGACCAAACTTGCAGAAACATGTTTATTTCTGCTGAAAAACACGTTTTGACCCTTTCTGCACACTGGGGTTAAGATCTGAGTGTGTGGGCTCTTCTGAGACTTGCTGTTACTTGGGGATTCAGTTGTCTGAAAAAATGCGTTTATTTCGGGCTGAAAAACAAGTTTTGAAAAGGGTGCTGTTACTGCCCCATAACTTACATGGGGTTGACCAAACTTGCAGAAACATGTTTATTTCTGCTGAAAAACACGTTTTGACCCTTTCTGCACACTGGGTTAAGATCTGAGTGTGTGGGCTCTTCTGAGACTTGCTGTTACTTGGGGATTCAGTTGTCTGAAAAAACGCGTTTATTTCGGGCTGAAAAACACGTTTTGAAAAGGGTGCTGTTACTGCCCCATAACTTACATGGGGTTGACCAAACTTGCAGAAACATGTTTATTTCTGCTGAAAAACACGTTTTGACTCTTTCTGCACACTGGGGTTAAGATCTGAGTGTGTGGGCTCTTCTGAGTTTTGCTGTTACATGGGGATTCAGTTGTCTGAAGAAACGCGTTTATTTCGGGCTGAAAAACACGTTTTGAAAAGGGTGCTGTTACTGCCCCATAACTTACATGGGGTTGACCAAACTTGCAGAAACATGTTTATTTCTGCTGAAAAACACGTTTTGACCCTTTCTGCACACTGGGGTTAAGATCTGAGTGTGTGGGCTCTTCTGAGTCTTGCTGTTACATGGGGATTCAGTTGTCTGAAAAAACGCGTTTATTTCGTGCTGAAAAACACGTTTTGAAAAGGGTGCTGTTACTGCCCCATAACTTACATGGGGTTGACCAAACTTGCAGAAACATGTTTATTTCTGCTGAAAAACACGTTTTGACCCTTTCTGCACACTGGGGTTAAGATCTGAGTGTGTGGGCTCTTCTGAGTTTTGCTGTTACATGGGGATTCAGTTGTCTGAAAAAACGCGTTTATTTCGGGCTGAAAAACACGTTTTGAAAAGGGTGCTGTTACTGCCCCAAAACTTACATGGGGTTGACCAAACTTGCAGAAACATGTTTATTTCTGCTGAAAAACACATTTTGACCCTTTCTGCACACTGGGGTTAAGATCTGAGTGTGTGGGCTCTTCTGAGTTTTGCTGTTACATGGGGATTCAGTTGTCTGAAAAAACGCGTTTATTTCGGGCTGAAAAACACGTTTTGAAAAAGGGTGCTGTAACTGCCCTATAACTTACATGGGGTAGACCAAACTTGCAGAAACATGTTTATTTCTGCTGAAAAACACGTTTTGACCCTTTCTGCACACTGGGGTTAAGATCTGAGTGTGTGGGGCTCTTCTGAGACTTGCTGTTACTTGGGGATTCAGTTGTCTGAAAAAACGCGTTTATTTCGGGCTGAAAAACACGTTTTGAAAAGGGTGCTGTTACTGCCCCATAACTTACATGGGGTTGACCAAACTTGCAGAAACATGTTTATTTCTGCTGAAAAACACGTTTTGACCCTTTCTGCACACTGGGGTTAAGATCTGAGTGTGTGGGCTCTTCTGAGACTTGCTGTTACTTGGGGATTCAGTTGTCTGAAAAAACGCGTTTATTTCGGGCTGAAAAACACGTTTTGAAAAGGGTGCTGTTACTGCCCCATAACTTACATGGGGTTGACCAAACTTGCAGAAACATGTTTATTTCTGCTGAAAAACACGTTTTGACTCTTTCTGCACACTGGGGTTAAGATCTGAGTGTGTGGGCTCTTCTGAGTTTTGCTGTTACATGGGGATTCAGTTGTCTGAAGAAACGCGTTTATTTCGGGCTGAAAAACACGTTTTGAAAAGGGTGCTGTTACTGCCCCATAACTTACATGGGGTTGACCAAACTTGCAGAAACATGTTTATTTCTGCTGAAAAACACGTTTTGACCCTTTCTGCACACTGGGGTTAAGATCTGAGTGTGTGGGCTCTTCTGAGTCTTGCTGTTACATGGGGAATCAGTTGTCTGAAAAAACGCGTTTATTTCGTGCTGAAAAACACGTTTTGAAAAGGGTGCTGTTACTGCCCCATAACTTACATGGGGTTGACCAAACTTGCAGAAACATGTTTATTTCTGCTGAAAAACACGTTTTGACCCTTTCTGCACACTGGGGTTAAGATCTGAGTGTGTGGGCTCTTCTGAGTTTTGCTGTTACATGGGGATTCAGTTGTCTGAAAAAACGCGTTTATTTCGGGCTGAAAAACACGTTTTGAAAAGGGTGCTGTTACTGCCCCAAAACTTACATGGGGTTGACCAAACTTGCAGAAACATGTTTATTTCTGCTGAAAAACACATTTGACCCTTTCTGCACACTGGGGTTAAGATCTGAGTGTGTGGGCTCTTCTGAGTTTTGCTGTTACATGGGGATTCAGTTGTCTGAAAAAACGCGTTTATTTCGGGCTGAAAAACACGTTTTGAAAAGGGTGCTGTAACTGCCCTATAACTTACATGGGGTAGACCAAACTTGCAGAAACATGTTTATTTCTGCTGAAAAACACGTTTTGACCCTTTCTGCACACTGGGGTTAAGATCTGAGTGTGTGGGCTCTTCTGAGACTTGCTGTTACTTGGGGATTCAGTTGTCTGAAAAAACGCGTTTATTTCGGGCTGAAAAACACGTTTTGAAAAGGGTGCTGTTACTGCCCCATAACTTACATGGGGTTGACCAAACTTGCAGAAACATGTTTATTTCTGCTGAAAAACACGTTTTGACCCTTTCTGCACACTGGGGTTAAGATCTGAGTGTGTGGGCTCTTCTGAGACTTGCTGTTACTTGGGGATTCAGTTGTCTGAAAAAACGCGTTTATTTCGGGCTGAAAAACACGTTTTGAAAAGGGTGCTGTTACTGCCCCATAACTTACATGGGGTTGACCAAACTTGCAGAAACATGTTTATTTCTGCTGAAAAACACGTTTTTGACTCTTTCTGCACACTGGGGTTAAGATCTGAGTGTGTGGGCTCTTCTGAGTTTTGCTGTTACATGGGGATTCAGTTGTCTGAAGAAACGCGTTTATTTCGGGCTGAAAAACACGTTTTGAAAAGGGTGCTGTTACTGCCCCATAACTTACATGGGGTTGACCAAACTTGCAGAAACATGTTTATTTCTGCTGAAAAACACGTTTTGACCCTTTCTGCACACTGGGGTTAAGATCTGAGTGTGTGGGCTCTTCTGAGTCTTGCTGTTACATGGGGAATCAGTTGTCTGAAAAAACGCGTTTATTTCGTGCTGAAAAACACGTTTTTGAAAAGGGTGCTGTTACTGCCCCATAACTTACATGGGGTTGACCAAACTTGCAGAAACATGTTTATTTCTGCTGAAAAACACGTTTTGACCCTTTCTGCACACTGGGGTTAAGATCTGAGTGTGTGGGCTCTTCTGAGTTTTGCTGTTACATGGGGATTCAGTTGTCTGAAAAAACGCGTTTATTTCGGGCTGAAAAACACGTTTTGAAAAGGGTGCTGTTACTGCCCCAAAACTTACATGGGGTTGACCAAACTTGCAGAAACATGTTTATTTCTGCTGAAAAACACATTTTGACCCTTTCTGCACACTGGGGTTAAGATCTGAGTGTGTGGGCTCTTCTGAGTTTTGCTGTTACATGGGGATTCAGTTGTCTGAAAAAACGCGTTTATTTCGGGCTGAAAAACACGTTTTGAAAAAGGGTGCTGTAACTGCCCTATAACTTACATGGGGTAGACCAAACTTGCAGAAACATGTTTATTTCTGCTGAAAAACACGTTTTGACCCTTTCTGCACACTGGGGTTAAGATCTGAGTGTGTGGGCTCTTCTGAGACTTGCTGTTACTTGGGGATTCAGTTGTCTGAAAAAACGCGTTTATTTCGGGCTGAAAAACACGTTTTGAAAAGGGTGCTGTTACTGCCCCATAACTTACATGGGGTTGACCAAACTTGCAGAAACATGTTTATTTCTGCTGAAAAACACGTTTTGACCCTTTCTGCACACTGGGGTTAAGATCTGAGTGTGTGGGCTCTTCTGAGTTTTGCTGTTACATGGGGATTCAGTTGTCTGAAAAAACGCGTTTATTTCGGGCTGAAAAACACGTTTTGAAAAGGGTGCTGTTACTGCCCCATAACTTACATGGGGTTGACCAAACTTGCAGAAACATGTTTATTTCTGCTGAAAAACACGTTTTGACCCTTTCTGCACACTGGGGTTAAGATCTGAGTGTGTTGGCTCTTCTGAGCCTTGCTGTTACATGGGGATTCAGTTGTCTGAAAAAACGCGTTTATTTCGGGCTGAAAAACACGTTTTGAAAATGGTGCTGTTACTGCCCCATAACTTACATGGGGTTGACCAAACTTGCAGAAACATGTTTATTTCTGCTGAAAAACACGTTTTGACCCTTTCTGCACACTGGGGTTAAGATCTGAGTGTGTTGGCTCTTCTGAGTTTTGCTGTTACATGGGGATTCAGTTGTCTAAAAAACGCGTTTATTTCGGGCTGAAAAACACGTTTTGAAAAGGGTGCTGTTACTGCCCCATAACTTACATGGGGTTGACCAAACTTGCAGAAACATGTTTTTTTCAGCTGAAAAACACGTTTTGACCCTTTCTGCACACTGGGGTTAAGAGCTGAGTGTGTGGGCTCTTCTGAGACTTGCTGTTACTTGGGGATTCAGTTGTCTGAAAAAACGCGTTTATTTCGGGCTGAAAAACACGTTTTGAAAAGGGTGCTTTAACTGCCCTATAACTTACATGGGGTAGACCAAACTTGCAGAAACATGTTTATTTCTGCTGAAAAACACGTTTTGACCCTTTCTGCACACTGGGGTTAAGATCTGAGTGTGTTGGCTCTTCTGAGCCTTGCTGTTACATGGGGATTCAGTTGTCTGAAAAAACGCGTTTATTTCGGGCTGAAAAACACGTTTTGAAAATGGTGCTGTTACTGCCCCATAACTTACATGGGGTTGACCAAACTTGCAGAAACATGTTTATTTCTGCTGAAAAACACGTTTTGACCCTTTCTGCACACTGGGGTTAAGATCTGAGTGTGTTGGCTCTTCTGAGTTTTGCTGTTACATGGGGATTCAGTTGTCTAAAAAACGCGTTTATTTCGGGCTGAAAAACACGTTTTGAAAAGGGTGCTGTTACTGCCCCATAACTTACATGGGGTTGACCAAACTTGCAGAAACATGTTTTTTCAGCTGAAAAACACGTTTTGACCCTTTCTGCACACTGGGGTTAAGAGCTGAGTGTGTGGGCTCTTCTGAGACTTGCTGTTACTTGGGGATTCAGTTGTCTGAAAAAACGCGTTTATTTCGGGCTGAAAAACACGTTTTGAAAAGGGTGCTTTAACTGCCCTATAACTTACATGGGGTAGACCAAACTTGCAGAAACATGTTTATTTCTGCTGAAAAACACGTTTTGACCCTTTCTGCACACTGGGGTTAAGATCTGAGTGTGTGGGCTCTTCTGAGACTTGCTGTTACTTGGGGATTCAGTTGTCTGAAAAAACGCGTTTATTTCGGGCTGAAAAACACGTTTTGAAAAGGGTGCTGTTACTGCCCCATAACTTACATGGGGTTGACCAAACTTGCAGAAACATGTTTATTTCTGCTGAAAAACACGTTTTGACCCTTTCTGCACACTGGGGTTAAGATCTGAGTGTGTGGGCTCTTCTGAGTTTTGCTGTTACATGGGGATTCAGTTGTCTGAAAAAACGCGTTTATTTCGGGCTGAAAAACACGTTTTGAAAAGGGTGCTGTTACTGCCCCATAACTTACATGGGGTTGACCAAACTTGCAGAAACATGTTTATTTCTGCTGAAAAACACGTTTTGACCCTTTCTGCACACTGGGGTTAAGATCTGAGTGTGTTGGCTCTTCTGAGCCTTGCTGTTACATGGGGATTCAGTTGTCTGAAAAAACGCGTTTATTTCGGGCTGAAAAACACGTTTTGAAAATGGTGCTGTTACTGCCCCATAACTTACATGGGGTTGACCAAACTTGCAGAAACATGTTTATTTCTGCTGAAAAACACGTTTTGACCCTTTCTGCACACTGGGGTTAAGATCTGAGTGTGTTGGCTCTTCTGAGTTTTGCTGTTACATGGGGATTCAGTTGTCTAAAAAACGCGTTTATTTCGGGCTGAAAAACACGTTTTGAAAAGGGTGCTGTTACTGCCCCATAACTTACATGGGGTTGACCAAACTTGCAGAAACATGTTTTTTTCAGCTGAAAAACACGTTTTGACCCTTTCTGCACACTGGGGTTAAGAGCTGAGTGTGTGGGCTCTTCTGAGACTTGCTGTTACTTGGGGATTCAGTTGTCTGAAAAAACGCGTTTATTTCGGGCTGAAAAACACGTTTTGAAAAGGGTGCTTTAACTGCCCTATAACTTACATGGGGTAGACCAAACTTGCAGAAACATGTTTATTTCTGCTGAAAAACACGTTTTGACCCTTTCTGCACACTGGGGTTAAGATCTGAGTGTGTGGGCTCTTCTGAGACTTGCTGTTACTTGGGGATTCAGTTGTCTGAAAAAACGCGTTTATTTCGGGCTGAAAAACACGTTTTGAAAAGGGTGCTGTTACTGCCCCATAACTTACATGGGGTTGACCAAACTTGCAGAAACATGTTTATTTCTGCTGAAAAACACGTTTTGACCCTTTCTGCACACTGGGGTTAAGATCTGAGTGTGTTGGCTCTTCTGAGTTTTGCTGTTACATGGGGATTCAGTTGTCTGAAAAAACGCGTTTATTTCGGGCTGAAAAACACGTTTTGAAAAGGGTGCTGTTACTGCCCCATAACTTACATGGGGTTGACCAAACTTGCAGAAACATGTTTTTTTCAGCTGAAAAACACGTTTTGACCCTTTCTGCACACTGGGGTTAAGAGCTGAGTGTGTGGGCTCTTCTGAGACTTGCTGTTACTTGGGGATTCAGTTGTCTGAAAAAACGCGTTTATTTCGGGCTGAAAAACACGTTTTGAAAAGGGTGCTTTAACTGCCCTATAACTTACATGGGGTAGACCAAACTTGCAGAAACATGTTTATTTCTGCTGAAAAACACGTTTTGACCCTTTCTGCACACTGGGGTTAAGATCTGAGTGTGTGGGCTCTTCTAAGTTTTGCTGTTACATGGGGATTCAGTTGTCTCAAAAAACGCGTTTATTTCGGGCTGAAAAACACGTTTTGAAAAGGGTGCTGTTACTGCCCCATAACTTACATGGGGTTGACCAAACTTGCAGAAACATGTTTATTTCTGCTGAAAAACACGTTTTGACCCTTTCTGCACACTGGGGTTAAGATCTGAGTGTGTGGGCTCTTCTGAGTTTTGCTGTTACATGGGGATTCAGTTGTCTGAAGAAACGCGTTTATTTCGGGCTGAAAAACACGTTTTGAAAAGGGTGCTGTTACTGCCCCATAACTTACATGGGGTTGACCAAACTTGCAGAAACATGTTTTTTTCAGCTGAAAAACACGTTTTGACCCTTTCTGCACACTGGGGTTAAGAGCTGAGTGTGTGGGCTCTTCTGAGTTTTGCTGTTACTTGGGGATTCAGTTGTCTGAAAAAACGCGTTTATTTCGGGCTGAAAAACACGTTTTGAAAAGGGTGCTTTAACTGCCCTATAACTTACATGGGGTAGACCAAACTTGCAGAAACATGTTTATTTCTGCTGAAAAACACGTTTTGACCCTTTCTGCACACTGGGGTTAAGATCTGAGTGTGTTGGCTCTTCTGAGTTTTGCTGTTACATGGGGATTCAGTTGTCTAAAAAACGCGTTTATTTCGGGCTGAAAAACACGTTTTGAAAAGGGTGCTGTTACTGCCCCATAACTTACATGGGGTTGACCAAACTTGCAGAAACATGTTTTTTTCAGCTGAAAAACACGTTTTGACCCTTTCTGCACACTGGGGTTAAGAGCTGAGTGTGTGGGCTCTTCTGAGACTTGCTGTTACTTGGGGATTCAGTTGTCTGAAAAAACGCGTTTATTTCGGGCTGAAAAACACGTTTTGAAAAGGGTGCTTTAACTGCCCTATAACTTACATGGGGTAGACCAAACTTGCAGAAACATGTTTATTTCTGCTGAAAAACACGTTTTGACCCTTTCTGCACACTGGGGTTAAGATCTGAGTGTGTGGGCTCTTCTGAGACTTGCTGTTACTTGGGGATTCAGTTGTCTGAAAAAACGCGTTTATTTCGGGCTGAAAAACACGTTTTGAAAAGGGTGCTGTTACTGCCCCATAACTTACATGGGGTTGACCAAACTTGCAGAAACATGTTTATTTCTGCTGAAAAACACGTTTTGACCCTTTCTGCACACTGGGGTTAAGATCTGAGTGTGTGGGCTCTTCTGAGTTTTGCTGTTACATGGGGATTCAGTTGTCTGAAAAAACGCGTTTATTTCGGGCTGAAAAACACGTTTTGAAAAGGGTGCTGTTACTGCCCCATAACTTACATGGGGTTGACCAAACTTGCAGAAACATGTTTATTTCTGCTGAAAAACACGTTTTGACCCTTTCTGCACACTGGGGTTAAGATCTGAGTGTGTTGGCTCTTCTGAGCCTTGCTGTTACATGGGGATTCAGTTGTCTGAAAAAACGCGTTTATTTCGGGCTGAAAAACACGTTTTGAAAATGGTGCTGTTACTGCCCCATAACTTACATGGGGTTGACCAAACTTGCAGAAACATGTTTATTTCTGCTGAAAAACACGTTTTGACCCTTTCTGCACACTGGGGTTAAGATCTGAGTGTGTTGGCTCTTCTGAGTTTTGCTGTTACATGGGGATTCAGTTGTCTAAAAAACGCGTTTATTTCGGGCTGAAAAACACGTTTTGAAAAGGGTGCTGTTACTGCCCCATAACTTACATGGGGTTGACCAAACTTGCAGAAACATGTTTTTTTCAGCTGAAAAACACGTTTTGACCCTTTCTGCACACTGGGGTTAAGAGCTGAGTGTGTGGGCTCTTCTGAGACTTGCTGTTACTTGGGGATTCAGTTGTCTGAAAAAACGCGTTTATTTCGGGCTGAAAAACACGTTTTGAAAAGGGTGCTTTAACTGCCCTATAACTTACATGGGGTAGACCAAACTTGCAGAAACATGTTTATTTCTGCTGAAAAACACGTTTTGACCCTTTCTGCACACTGGGGTTAAGATCTGAGTGTGTGGGCTCTTCTGAGACTTGCTGTTACTTGGGGATTCAGTTGTCTGAAAAAACGCGTTTATTTCGGGCTGAAAAACACGTTTTGAAAAGGGTGCTGTTACTGCCCCATAACTTACATGGGGTTGACCAAACTTGCAGAAACATGTTTATTTCTGCTGAAAAACACGTTTTGACCCTTTCTGCACACTGGGGTTAAGATCTGAGTGTGTTGGCTCTTCTGAGTTTTGCTGTTACATGGGGATTCAGTTGTCTGAAAAAACGCGTTTATTTCGGGCTGAAAAACACGTTTTGAAAAGGGTGCTGTTACTGCCCCATAACTTACATGGGGTTGACCAAACTTGCAGAAACATGTTTTTTTCAGCTGAAAAACACGTTTTGACCCTTTCTGCACACTGGGGTTAAGAGCTGAGTGTGTGGGCTCTTCTGAGACTTGCTGTTACTTGGGGATTCAGTTGTCTGAAAAAACGCGTTTATTTCGGGCTGAAAAACACGTTTTGAAAAGGGTGCTTTAACTGCCCTATAACTTACATGGGGTAGACCAAACTTGCAGAAACATGTTTATTTCTGCTGAAAAACACGTTTTGACCCTTTCTGCACACTGGGGTTAAGATCTGAGTGTGTGGGCTCTTCTAAGTTTTGCTGTTACATGGGGATTCAGTTGTCTCAAAAAACGCGTTTATTTCGGGCTGAAAAACACGTTTTGAAAAGGGTGCTGTTACTGCCCCATAACTTACATGGGGTTGACCAAACTTGCAGAAACATGTTTATTTCTGCTGAAAAACACGTTTTGACCCTTTCTGCACACTGGGGTTAAGATCTGAGTGTGTGGGCTCTTCTGAGTTTTGCTGTTACATGGGGATTCAGTTGTCTGAAGAAACGCGTTTATTTCGGGCTGAAAAACACGTTTTGAAAAGGGTGCTGTTACTGCCCCATAACTTACATGGGGTTGACCAAACTTGCAGAAACATGTTTTTTTCAGCTGAAAAACACGTTTTGACCCTTTCTGCACACTGGGGTTAAGAGCTGAGTGTGTGGGCTCTTCTGAGTTTTGCTGTTACTTGGGGATTCAGTTGTCTGAAAAAACGCGTTTATTTCGGGCTGAAAAACACGTTTTGAAAAGGGTGCTTTAACTGCCCTATAACTTACATGGGGTAGACCAAACTTGCAGAAACATGTTTATTTCTGCTGAAAAACACGTTTTGACCCTTTCTGCACACTGGGGTTAAGATCTGAGTGTGTGGGCTCTTCTAAGTTTTGCTGTTACATGGGGATTCAGTTGTCTCAAAAAACGCGTTTATTTCGGGCTGAAAAACACGTTTTGAAAAGGGTGCTGTTACTGCCCCATAACTTACATGGGGTTGACCAAACTTGCAGAAACATGTTTATTTCTGCTGAAAAACACGTTTTGACCCTTTCTGCACACTGGGGTTAAGATCTGAGTGTGTGGGCTCTTCTGAGTTTTGCTGTTACATGGGGATTCAGTTGTCTGAAGAAACGCGTTTATTTCGGGCTGAAAAACACGTTTTGAAAAGGGTGCTGTTACTGCCCCATAACTTACATGGGGTTGACCAAACTTGCAGAAACATGTTTATTTCTGCTGAAAAACACGTTTTGACCCTTTCTGCACACTGGGGTTAAGATCTGAGTGTGTGGGCTCTTCTGAGTTTTGCTGTTACATGGGGATTCAGTTGTCTGAAAAAACGCGTTTATTTCGGGCTGAAAAACACGTTTTGAAAAGGGTGCTGTTACTGCCCCATAACTTACATGGGGTTGACCAAACTTGCAGAAACATGTTTATTTCTGCTGAAAAACACGTTTTGACCCTTTCTGTACACTGGGGTTAAGATCTGAGTGTGTGGGCTCTTCTGATTTTTGCTGTTACATGGGGATTCAGTTGTCTGAAAAAACGCGTTTGTTTCGGGCTGAAAAACACGTTTTGAAAAGGGTGCTGTTACTGCCCCTTAACTTACATGGGGTTGACCAAACTTGCAGAAACATGTTTATTTCTGCTGAAAAACACGTTTTGACACTTTCTGCACACTGGGGTTAAGATCTGAGTGTGTTGGCTCTTCTGAGCCTTGCTGTTACATGGGGATTCAGTTGTCTGAAAAAACGCGTTTATTTCGGGCTGAAAAACACGTTTTGAAAATGGTGCTGTTACTGCCCCATAACTTACATGGGGTTGACCAAACTTGCAGAAACATGTTTATTTCTGCTGAAAAACACGTTTTGACCCTTTCTGCACACTGGGGTTAAGATCTGAGTGTGTTGGCTCTTCTGAGTTTTGCTGTTACATGGGGATTCAGTTGTCTGAAAAAACGCGTTTATTTCGGGCTGAAAAACACGTTTTGAAAAGGGTGCTGTTACTGCCCCATAACTTACATGGGGTTGACCAAACTTGCAGAAACATGTTTTTTTCAGCTGAAAAACACGTTTTGACCCTTTCTGCACACTGGGGTTAAGAGCTGAGTGTGTGGGCTCTTCTGAGACTTGCTGTTACTTGTGGATTCAGTTGTCTGAAAAAACGCGTTTATTTCGGGCTGAAAAACACGTTTTGAAAAGGGTGCTGTAACTGCCCTATAACTTACATGGGGTAGACCAAACTTGCAGAAACATGTTTATTTCTGCTGAAAAACACGTTTTGACCCTTTCTGCACACTGGGGTTAAGATCTGAGTGTGTGGGCTCTTCTGAGTTTTGCTGTTACATGGGGATTCAGTTGTCTGAAAAAACGCGTTTATTTCGGGCTGAAAAACATGTTTTGAAAAGGGTGCTGTTACTGCCCCATAACTTACATGGGGTTGACCAAACTTGCAGAAACATGTTTATTTCTGCTGAAAAACACGTTTTGACCCTTTCTGCACACTGGGGTTAAGATCTGAGTGTGTGGGCTCTTCTGAGTCTTGCTGTTACATGGGGATTCAGTTGTCTGAAAAAACGCGTTTATTTCGGGCTGAAAAACACGTTTTGAAAAGGGTGCTGTTACTGCCCCAAAACTTACATGGGGTTGACCAAACTTGCAGAAACATGTTTATTTCTGCTGAAAAACACGTTTTGACCCTTTCTGCACACTGGGGTTAAGATCTGAGTGTGTGGGCTCTTCTGAGTTTTGCTGTTACATGGGGATTCAGTTGTCTGAAAAAACGCGTTTATTTCGGGCTGAAAAACACGTTTTGAAAAGGGTGCTGTTACTGCCCCATAACTTACATGGGGTTGACCAAACTTGCAGAAACATGTTTATTTCTGCTTAAAAACACGTTTTGACCCTTTCTGCACACTGGGGTTAAGATCTGAGTGTGTGGGCTCTTCTGAGTCTTGCTGTTACATGGGGATTCAGTTGTCTGAAAAAACGCGTTTATTTCGGGCTGAAAAACACGTTTTGAAAAGGGTGCTGTTACTGCCCCATAACTTACATGGGGTTGACCAAACTTGCAGAAACATGTTTATTTCTGCTGAAAAACACGTTTTGACCCTTTCTGCACACTGGGGTTAAGATCTGAGTGTGTGGGCTCTTCTGAGTTTTGCTGTTACATGGGGATTCAGTTGTCTGAAAAAACGCGTTTATTTCGGGCTGAAAAACACATTTTGAAAAGGGTGCTGTTACTGCCCCAAAACTTACATGGGGTTGACCAAACTTGCAGAAACATGTTTATTTCTGCTGAAAAACACGTTTTGACCCTTTCTGCACACTGGGGTTAAGATCTGAGTGTGTGGGCTCTTCTGAGTTTTGCTGTTACATGGGGATTCAGTTGTCTGAAAAAACGCGTTTATTTCGGGCTGAAAAACACGTTTTGAAAAGGGTGCTGTTACTGCCCCATAACTTACATGGGGTTGACCAAACTTGCAGAAACATGTTTATTTCTGCTGAAAAACACGTTTTGACCCTTTCTGCACACTGGGGTTAAGATCTGAGTGTGTGGGCTCTTCTGAGTTTTGCTGTTACATGGGGATTCAGTTGTCTGAAAAAACGCGTTTATTTCGGGCTGAAAAACACGTTTTGAAAAGGGTGCTGTTACTGCCCCATAACTTACATGGGGTTGACCAAACTTGCAGAAACATGTTTATTTCTGCTGAAAAACACGTTTTGACCCTTTCTGCACACTGGGGTTAAGATCTGAGTGTGTGGGCTCTTCTGAGTTTTGCTGTTACATGGGGATTCAGTTGTCCGAAAAAACGCGTTTATTTCGGGCTGAAAAACATGTTTTGAAAAGGGTGCTGTTACTGCCCCATAACTTACATGGGGTTGACCAAACTTGCAGAAACATGTTTATTTCTGCTGAAAAACACGTTTTGACCCTTTCTGCACACTGGGGTTAAGATGTGAGTGTGTGGGCTCTTCTGAGTTTTGCTGTTACATGGGGATTCAGTTGTCTGAAAAAACGCGTTTATTTCGGGCTGAAAAACACGTTTTGAAAAGGGTGCTGTTACTGCCCCATAACTTACATGGGGTTGACCAAACTTGCAGAAACATGTTTATTTCTGCTTAAAAACACGTTTTGACCCTTTCTGCACACTGGGGTTAAGATCTGAGTGTGTGGGCTCTTCTGAGTCTTGCTGTTACATGGGGATTCAGTTGTCTGAAAAAACGCGTTTATTTCGGGCTGAAAAACACGTTTTGAAAAGGGTGCTGTTACTGCCCCATAACTTACATGGGGTTGACCAAACTTGCAGAAACATGTTTATTTCTGCTGAAAAACACGTTTTGACCCTTTCTGCACACTGGGGTTAAGATCTGAGTGTGTGGGCTCTTCTGAGTTTTGCTGTTACATGGGGATTCAGTTGTCCGAAAAAACGCGTTTATTTCGGGCTGAAAAACACGTTTTGAAAAGGGTGCTGTTACTGCCCCATAACTTACATGGGGTTGACCAAACTTGCAGAAACATGTTTATTTCTGCTGAAAAACACGTTTTGACCCTTTCTGCACACTGGGGTTAAGATCTGAGTGTGTGGGCTCTTCTGAGTTTTGCTGTTACATGGGGATTCAGTTGTCCGAAAAAACGCGTTTATTTCGGGCTGAAAAACATGTTTTGAAAAGGGTGCTGTTACTGCCCCATAACTTACATGGGGTTGACCAAACTTGCAGAAACATGTTTATTTCTGCTGAAAAACACGTTTTGACCCTTTCTGCACACTGGGGTTAAGATCTGAGTGTGTGGGCTCTTCTGAGTTTTGCTGTTACATGGGGATTCAGTTGTCTGAAAAAACGCGTTTATTTCGGGCTGAAAAACACGTTTTGAAAAGGGTGCTGTTACTGCCCCATAACTTACATGGGGTTGACCAAACTTGCAGAAACATGTTTATTTCTGCTGAAAAACACGTTTTGACACTTTCTGCACACTGGGGTTAAGATCTGAGTGTGTGGGCTCTTCTGAGTCTTGCTGTTACATGGGGATTCAGTTGTCTGAAAAAACGCGTTTATTTCGGGCTGAAAAACACGTTTTGAAAAGGGTGCTGTTACTGCCCCAAAACTTACATGGGGTTGACCAAACTTGCAGAAACATGTTTATTTCTGCTGAAAAACACGTTTTGACCCTTTCTGCACACTGGGGTTAAGATCTGAGTGTGTGGGCTCTTCTGAGTTTTGCTGTTACATGGGGATTCAGTTGTCTGAAAAAACATGTTTATTTCGGGCTGAAAAACACGTTTTGAAAAGGGTGCTGTTACTGCCCCATAACTTACATGGGGTTGACCAAACTTGCAGAAACATGTTTATTTCTGCTGAAAAACACGTTTTGACCCTTTCTGCACACTGGGGTTAAGATCTGAGTGTGTGGGCTCTTCTGAGTTTTGCTGTTACATGGGGATTCAGTTGTCTGAAAAAACGCGTTTATTTCGGGCTGAAAAACATGTTTTGAAAAGGGTGCTGTTACTGCCCCAAAACTTACATGGGGTTGACCAAACTTGCAGAAACATGTTTATTTCTGCTGAAAAACACGTTTTGACCCTTTCTGCACACTGGGGTTAAGATCTGAGTGTGTGGGCTCTTCTGAGTTTTGCTGTTACATGGGGATTCAGTTGTCTGAAAAAACGCGTTTATTTCGGGCTGAAAAACACGTTTTGAAAAGGGTGCTGTTACTGCCCCAAAACTTACATGGGGTTGACCAAACTTGCTTATTTCTGCTGAAAAACACGTTTTGACCCTTTCTGCACACTGGGGTTAAGATCTGAGTGTGTGGGCTCTTCTGAGTTTTGCTGTTACATGGGGATTCAGTTGTCTGAAAAAACGCGTTTATTTCGGGCTGAAAAACACGTTTTGAAAAGGGTGCTGTTACTGCCCCAAAACTTACATGGGGTTGACCAAACTTGCAGAAACATGTTTATTTCTGCTGAAAAACACGTTTTGACCCTTTCTGCACACTGGGGTTAAGATCTGAGTGTGTGGGCTCTTCTGAGTTTTGCTGTTACATGGGGATTCAGTTGTCTGAAAAACGCGTTTATTTCGGGCTGAAAAACACGTTTTGAAAAGGGTGCTGTTACTGCCCCATAACTTACATGGGGTTGACCAAACTTGCAGAAACATGTTTATTTCTGCTGAAAAACACGTTTTGACCCTTTCTGCACACTGGGGTTAAGATCTGAGTGTGTGGGCTCTTCTGAGTTTTGCTGTTACATGGGGATTCAGTTGTCTGAAAAAACGCGTTTATTTCGGGCTGAAAAACATGTTTTGAAAAGGGTGCTGTTACTGCCCCATAACTTACATGGGGTTGACCAAACTTGCAGAAACATGTTTATTTCTGCTGAAAAACACGTTTTGACCCTTTCTGCACACTGGGGTTAAGATCTGAGTGTGTGGGCTCTTCTGAGTTTTGCTGTTACATGGGGATTCAGTTGTCCGAAAAAACGCGTTTATTTCGGGCTGAAAAACATGTTTTGAAAAGGGTGCTGTTACTGCCCCATAACTTACATGGGGTTGACCAAACTTGCAGAAACATGTTTATTTCTGCTGAAAAACACGTTTTGACCCTTTCTGCACACTGGGGTTAAGATCTGAGTGTGTGGGCTCTTCTGAGTTTTGCTGTTACATGGGGATTCAGTTGTCTGAAAAAACGCGTTTATTTCGGGCTGAAAAACACGTTTTGAAAAGGGTGCTGTTACTGCCCCAAAACTTACATGGGGTTGACCAAACTTGCAGAAACATGTTTATTTCTGCTGAAAAACACGTTTTGACCCTTTCTGCACACTGGGGTTAAGATCTGAGTGTGTGGGCTCTTCTGAGTTTTGCTGTTACATGGGGATTCAGTTGTCTGAAAAAACGCGTTTATTTCGGGCTGAAAAACACGTTTTGAAAAGGGTGCTGTTACTGCCCCAAAACTTACATGGGGTTGACCAAACTTGCAGAAACATGTTTATTTCTGCTGAAAAACACGTTTTGACCCTTTCTGCACACTGGGGTTAAGATCTGAGTGTGTGGGCTCTTCTGAGTTTTGCTGTTACATGGGGATTCAGTTGTCTGAAAAAACGCGTTTATTTCGGGCTGAAAAACACGTTTTGAAAAGGGTGCTGTTACTGCCCCATAACTTACATGGGGTTGACCAAACTTGCAGAAACATGTTTATTTCTGCTGAAAAACACGTTTTGACCCTTTCTGCACACTGGGGTTAAGATCTGAGTGTGTGGGCTCTTCTGAGTTTTGCTGTTACATGGGGATTCAGTTGTCTGAAAAAACGCGTTTATTTCGGGCTGAAAAACATGTTTTGAAAAGGGTGCTGTTACTGCCCCAAAACTTACATGGGGTTGACCAAACTTGCAGAAACATGTTTATTTCTGCTGAAAAACACGTTTTGACCCTTTCTGCACACTGGGGTTAAGATCTGAGTGTGTGGGCTCTTCTGAGTTTTGCTGTTACATGGGGATTCAGTTGTCTGAAAAAACGCGTTTATTTCGGGCTGAAAAACACGTTTTGAAAAGGGTGCTGTTACTGCCCCAAAACTTACATGGGGTTGACCAAACTTGCAGAAACATGTTTATTTCTGCTGAAAAACACGTTTTGACCCTTTCTGCACACTGGGGTTAAGATCTGAGTGTGTGGGCTCTTCTGAGTTTTGCTGTTACATGGGGATTCAGTTGTCTGAAAAAACGCGTTTATTTCGGGCTGAAAAACACGTTTTGAAAAGGGTGCTGTTACTGCCCCAAAACTTACATGGGGTTGACCAAACTTGCAGAAACATGTTTATTTCTGCTGAAAAACACGTTTTGACCCTTTCTGCACACTGGGGTTAAGATCTGAGTGTGTGGGCTCTTCTGAGTTTTGCTGTTACATGGGGATTCAGTTGTCTGAAAAAACGCGTTTATTTCGGGCTGAAAAACACGTTTTGAAAAGGGTGCTGTTACTGCCCCATAACTTACATGGGGTTGACCAAACTTGCAGAAACATGTTTATTTCTGCTGAAAAACACGTTTTGACCCTTTCTGCACACTGGGGTTAAGATCTGAGTGTGTGGGCTCTTCTGAGTTTTGCTGTTACATGGGGATTCAGTTGTCTGAAAAAACGCGTTTATTTCGGGCTGAAAAACATGTTTTGAAAAGGGTGCTGTTACTGCCCCAAAACTTACATGGGGTTGACCAAACTTGCAGAAACATGTTTATTTCTGCTGAAAAACACGTTTTGACCCTTTCTGCACACTGGGGTTAAGATCTGAGTGTGTGGGCTCTTCTGAGTTTTGCTGTTACATGGGGATTCAGTTGTCTGAAAAAACATGTTTATTTCGGGCTGAAAAACACGTTTTGAAAAGGGTGCTGTTACTGCCCCAAAACTTACATGGGGTTGACCAAACTTGCAGAAACATGTTTATTTCTGCTGAAAAACACGTTTTGACCCTTTCTGCACACTGGGGTTAAGATCTGAGTGTGTGGGCTCTTCTGAGTTTTGCTGTTACATGGGGATTCAGTTGTCTGAAAAAACGCGTTTATTTCGGGCTGAAAAACACGTTTTGAAAAGGGTGCTGTTACTGCCCCATAACTTACATGGGGTTGACCAAACTTGCAGAAACATGTTTATTTCTGCTGAAAAACACGTTTTGACCCTTTCTGCACACTGGGGTTAAGATCTGAGTGTGTGGGCTCTTCTGAGTTTTGCTGTTACATGGGGATTCAGTTGTCTGAAAAAACGCGTTTATTTCGGGCTGAAAAACACGTTTTGAAAAGGGTGCTGTTACTGCCCCATAACTTACATGGGGTTGACCAAACTTGCAGAAACATGTTTATTTCTGCTGAAAAACACGTTTTGACCCTTTCTGCACACTGGGGTTAAGATCTGAGTGTGTGGGCTCTTCTGAGCCTTGCTGTTACATGGGGATTCAGTTGTCTGAAAAAACGCGTTTATTTCGGGCTGAAAAACACGTTTTGAAAAGGGTGCTGTTACTGCCCCAAAACTTACATGGGGTTGACCAAACTTGCAGAAACATGTTTATTTCTGCTGAAAAACACGTTTTGACCCTTTCTGCACACTGGGGTTAAGATCTGAGTGTGTGGGCTCTTCTGAGTTTTGCTGTTACATGGGGATTCAGTTGTCTGAAAAAACGCGTTTATTTCGGGCTGAAAAACACGTTTTGAAAAGGGTGCTGTTACTGCCCCATAACTTACATGGGGTTGACCAAACTTGCAGAAACATGTTTATTTCTGCTGAAAAACACGTTTTGACCCTTTCTGCACACTGGGGTTAAGATCTGAGTGTGTGGGCTCTTCTGAGTTTTGCTGTTACATGGGGATTCAGTTGTCTGAAAAAACGCGTTTATTTCGGGATGAAAAACACGTTTTGAAAAGGGTGCTGTTACTGCCCCATAACTTACATGGGGTTGACCAAACTTGCAGAAACATGTTTATTTCTGCTGAAAAACACGTTTTGACCCTTTCTGCACACTGGGGTTAAGATCTGAGTGTGTGGGCTCTTCTGAGTTTTGCTGTTACATGGGGATTCAGTTGTCTGAAAAAACGCGTTTATTTCGGGCTGAAAAACATGTTTTGAAAAGGGTGCTGTTACTGCCCCATAACTTACATGGGGTTGACCAAACTTGCAGAAACATGTTTATTTCTGCTGAAAAACACGTTTTGACCCTTTCTGCACACTGGGGTTAAGATCTGAGTGTGTGGGCTCTTCTGAGTTTTGCTGTTACATGGGGATTCAGTTGTCTGAAAAAACGCTTTTATTTCGGGCTGAAAAACACGTTTTGAAAAGGGTGCTGTTACTGCCCCATAACTTACATGGGGTTGACCAAACTTGCAGAAACATGTTTATTTCTGCTGAAAAACACGTTTTGACCCTTTCTGCACACTGGGGTTAAGATCTGAGTGTGTGGGCTCTTCTGAGTTTTGCTGTTACATGGGGATTCAGTTGTCTGAAAAAACGCGTTTATTTCGGGCTGAAAAACACGTTTTGAAAAGGGTGCTGTTACTGCCCCAAAACTTACATGGGGTTGACCAAACTTGCAGAAACATGTTTATTTCTGCTGAAAAACACGTTTTGACCCTTTCTGCACACTGGGGTTAAGATCTGAGTGTGTGGGCTCTTCTGAGTTTTGCTGTTACATGGGGATTCAGTTGTCTGAAAAAACATGTTTATTTCGGGCTGAAAAACACGTTTTGAAAAGGGTGCTGTTACTGCCCCATAACTTACATGGGGTTGACCAAACTTGCAGAAACATGTTTATTTCTGCTGAAAAACACGTTTTGACCCTTTCTGCACACTGGGGTTAAGATCTGAGTGTGTGGGCTCTTCTGAGTTTTGCTGTTACATGGGGATTCAGTTGTCTGAAAAAACGCGTTTATTTCGGGCTGAAAAACACGTTTTGAAAAGGGTGCTGTTACTGCCCCATAACTTACATGGGGTTGACCAAACTTGCAGAAACATGTTTATTTCTGCTGAAAAACACGTTTTGACCCTTTCTGCACACTGGGGTTAAGATCTGAGTGTGTGGGCTCTTCTGAGTTTTGCTGTTACATGGGGATTCAGTTGTATGAAAAAACATGTTTATTTCGGGCTGAAAAACACGTTTTGAAAAGGGTGCTGTTACTGCCCCATAACTTACATGGGGTTGACCAAACTTGCAGAAACATGTTTATTTCTGCTGAAAAACACGTTTTGACCCTTTCTGCACACTGGGGTTAAGATCTGAGTGTGTGGGCTCTTCTGAGTTTTGCTGTTACATGGGGATTCAGTTGTCTGAAAAAACGCGTTTATTTCGGGCTGAAAAACATGTTTTGAAAAGGGTGCTGTTACTGCCCCAAAACTTACATGGGGTTGACCAAACTTGCAGAAACATGTTTATTTCTGCTGAAAAACACGTTTTGACCCTTTCTGCACACTGGGGTTAAGATCTGAGTGTGTGGGCTCTTCTGAGTTTTGCTGTTACATGGGGATTCAGTTGTCTGAAAAAACGCGTTTATTTCGGGCTGAAAAACACGTTTTGAAAAGGGTGCTGTTACTGCCCCAAAACTTACATGGGGTTGACCAAACTTGCTTATTTCTGCTGAAAAACACGTTTTGACCCTTTCTGCACACTGGGGTTAAGATCTGAGTGTGTGGGCTCTTCTGAGTTTTGCTGTTACATGGGGATTCAGTTGTCTGAAAAAACGCGTTTATTTCGGGCTGAAAAACACGTTTTGAAAAGGGTGCTGTTACTGCCCCAAAACTTACATGGGGTTGACCAAACTTGCAGAAACATGTTTATTTCTGCTGAAAAACACGTTTTGACCCTTTCTGCACACTGGGGTTAAGATCTGAGTGTGTGGGCTCTTCTGAGTTTTGCTGTTACATGGGGATTCAGTTGTCTGAAAAACGCGTTTATTTCGGGCTGAAAAACACGTTTTGAAAAGGGTGCTGTTACTGCCCCATAACTTACATGGGGTTGACCAAACTTGCAGAAACATGTTTATTTCTGCTGAAAAACACGTTTTGACCCTTTCTGCACACTGGGGTTAAGATCTGAGTGTGTGGGCTCTTCTGAGTTTTGCTGTTACATGGGGATTCAGTTGTCTGAAAAAACGCGTTTATTTCGGGCTGAAAAACATGTTTTGAAAAGGGTGCTGTTACTGCCCCATAACTTACATGGGGTTGACCAAACTTGCAGAAACATGTTTATTTCTGCTGAAAAACACGTTTTGACCCTTTCTGCACACTGGGGTTAAGATCTGAGTGTGTGGGCTCTTCTGAGTTTTGCTGTTACATGGGGATTCAGTTGTCCGAAAAAACGCGTTTATTTCGGGCTGAAAAACATGTTTTGAAAAGGGTGCTGTTACTGCCCCATAACTTACATGGGGTTGACCAAACTTGCAGAAACATGTTTATTTCTGCTGAAAAACACGTTTTGACCCTTTCTGCACACTGGGGTTAAGATCTGAGTGTGTGGGCTCTTCTGAGTTTTGCTGTTACATGGGGATTCAGTTGTCTGAAAAAACGCGTTTATTTCGGGCTGAAAAACACGTTTTGAAAAGGGTGCTGTTACTGCCCCAAAACTTACATGGGGTTGACCAAACTTGCAGAAACATGTTTATTTCTGCTGAAAAACACGTTTTGACCCTTTCTGCACACTGGGGTTAAGATCTGAGTGTGTGGGCTCTTCTGAGTTTTGCTGTTACATGGGGATTCAGTTGTCTGAAAAAACGCGTTTATTTCGGGCTGAAAAACACGTTTTGAAAAGGGTGCTGTTACTGCCCCAAAACTTACATGGGGTTGACCAAACTTGCAGAAACATGTTTATTTCTGCTGAAAAACACGTTTTGACCCTTTCTGCACACTGGGGTTAAGATCTGAGTGTGTGGGCTCTTCTGAGTTTTGCTGTTACATGGGGATTCAGTTGTCTGAAAAAACGCGTTTATTTCGGGCTGAAAAACACGTTTTGAAAAGGGTGCTGTTACTGCCCCATAACTTACATGGGGTTGACCAAACTTGCAGAAACATGTTTATTTCTGCTGAAAAACACGTTTTGACCCTTTCTGCACACTGGGGTTAAGATCTGAGTGTGTGGGCTCTTCTGAGTTTTGCTGTTACATGGGGATTCAGTTGTCTGAAAAAACGCGTTTATTTCGGGCTGAAAAACATGTTTTGAAAAGGGTGCTGTTACTGCCCCAAAACTTACATGGGGTTGACCAAACTTGCAGAAACATGTTTATTTCTGCTGAAAAACACGTTTTGACCCTTTCTGCACACTGGGGTTAAGATCTGAGTGTGTGGGCTCTTCTGAGTTTTGCTGTTACATGGGGATTCAGTTGTCTGAAAAAACGCGTTTATTTCGGGCTGAAAAACACGTTTTGAAAAGGGTGCTGTTACTGCCCCAAAACTTACATGGGGTTGACCAAACTTGCAGAAACATGTTTATTTCTGCTGAAAAACACGTTTTGACCCTTTCTGCACACTGGGGTTAAGATCTGAGTGTGTGGGCTCTTCTGAGTTTTGCTGTTACATGGGGATTCAGTTGTCTGAAAAAACGCGTTTATTTCGGGCTGAAAAACACGTTTTGAAAAGGGTGCTGTTACTGCCCCAAAACTTACATGGGGTTGACCAAACTTGCAGAAACATGTTTATTTCTGCTGAAAAACACGTTTTGACCCTTTCTGCACACTGGGGTTAAGATCTGAGTGTGTGGGCTCTTCTGAGTTTTGCTGTTACATGGGGATTCAGTTGTCTGAAAAAACGCGTTTATTTCGGGCTGAAAAACACGTTTTGAAAAGGGTGCTGTTACTGCCCCATAACTTACATGGGGTTGACCAAACTTGCAGAAACATGTTTATTTCTGCTGAAAAACACGTTTTGACCCTTTCTGCACACTGGGGTTAAGATCTGAGTGTGTGGGCTCTTCTGAGTTTTGCTGTTACATGGGGATTCAGTTGTCTGAAAAAACGCGTTTATTTCGGGCTGAAAAACATGTTTTGAAAAGGGTGCTGTTACTGCCCCAAAACTTACATGGGGTTGACCAAACTTGCAGAAACATGTTTATTTCTGCTGAAAAACACGTTTTGACCCTTTCTGCACACTGGGGTTAAGATCTGAGTGTGTGGGCTCTTCTGAGTTTTGCTGTTACATGGGGATTCAGTTGTCTGAAAAAACATGTTTATTTCGGGCTGAAAAACACGTTTTGAAAAGGGTGCTGTTACTGCCCCAAAACTTACATGGGGTTGACCAAACTTGCAGAAACATGTTTATTTCTGCTGAAAAACACGTTTTGACCCTTTCTGCACACTGGGGTTAAGATCTGAGTGTGTGGGCTCTTCTGAGTTTTGCTGTTACATGGGGATTCAGTTGTCTGAAAAAACGCGTTTATTTCGGGCTGAAAAACACGTTTTGAAAAGGGTGCTGTTACTGCCCCATAACTTACATGGGGTTGACCAAACTTGCAGAAACATGTTTATTTCTGCTGAAAAACACGTTTTGACCCTTTCTGCACACTGGGGTTAAGATCTGAGTGTGTGGGCTCTTCTGAGTTTTGCTGTTACATGGGGATTCAGTTGTCTGAAAAAACGCGTTTATTTCGGGCTGAAAAACACGTTTTGAAAAGGGTGCTGTTACTGCCCCATAACTTACATGGGGTTGACCAAACTTGCAGAAACATGTTTATTTCTGCTGAAAAACACGTTTTGACCCTTTCTGCACACTGGGGTTAAGATCTGAGTGTGTGGGCTCTTCTGAGCCTTGCTGTTACATGGGGATTCAGTTGTCTGAAAAAACGCGTTTATTTCGGGCTGAAAAACACGTTTTGAAAAGGGTGCTGTTACTGCCCCAAAACTTACATGGGGTTGACCAAACTTGCAGAAACATGTTTATTTCTGCTGAAAAACACGTTTTGACCCTTTCTGCACACTGGGGTTAAGATCTGAGTGTGTGGGCTCTTCTGAGTTTTGCTGTTACATGGGGATTCAGTTGTCTGAAAAAACGCGTTTATTTCGGGCTGAAAAACACGTTTTGAAAAGGGTGCTGTTACTGCCCCATAACTTACATGGGGTTGACCAAACTTGCAGAAACATGTTTATTTCTGCTGAAAAACACGTTTTGACCCTTTCTGCACACTGGGGTTAAGATCTGAGTGTGTGGGCTCTTCTGAGTTTTGCTGTTACATGGGGATTCAGTTGTCTGAAAAAACGCGTTTATTTCGGGATGAAAAACACGTTTTGAAAAGGGTGCTGTTACTGCCCCATAACTTACATGGGGTTGACCAAACTTGCAGAAACATGTTTATTTCTGCTGAAAAACACGTTTTGACCCTTTCTGCACACTGGGGTTAAGATCTGAGTGTGTGGGCTCTTCTGAGTTTTGCTGTTACATGGGGATTCAGTTGTCTGAAAAAACGCGTTTATTTCGGGCTGAAAAACATGTTTTGAAAAGGGTGCTGTTACTGCCCCATAACTTACATGGGGTTGACCAAACTTGCAGAAACATGTTTATTTCTGCTGAAAAACACGTTTTGACCCTTTCTGCACACTGGGGTTAAGATCTGAGTGTGTGGGCTCTTCTGAGTTTTGCTGTTACATGGGGATTCAGTTGTCTGAAAAAACATGTTTATTTCGGGCTGAAAAACACGTTTTGAAAAGGGTGCTGTTACTGCCCCATAACTTACATGGGGTTGACCAAACTTGCAGAAACATGTTTATTTCTGCTGAAAAACACGTTTTGACCCTTTCTGCACACTGGGGTTAAGATCTGAGTGTGTGGGCTCTTCTGAGTTTTGCTGTTACATGGGGATTCAGTTGTCTGAAAAAACGCGTTTATTTCGGGCTGAAAAACATGTTTTGAAAAGGGTGCTGTTACTGCCCCATAACTTACATGGGGTTGACCAAACTTGCAGAAACATGTTTATTTCTGCTGAAAAACACGTTTTGACCCTTTCTGCACACTGGGGTTAAGATCTGAGTGTGTGGGCTCTTCTGAGTTTTGCTGTTACATGGGGATTCAGTTGTCCGAAAAAACGCGTTTATTTCGGGCTGAAAAACATGTTTTGAAAAGGGTGCTGTTACTGCCCCATAACTTACATGGGGTTGACCAAACTTGCAGAAACATGTTTATTTCTGCTGAAAAACACGTTTTGACCCTTTCTGCACACTGGGGTTAAGATCTGAGTGTGTGGGCTCTTCTGAGTTTTGCTGTTACATGGGGATTCAGTTGTCTGAAAAAACGCGTTTATTTCGGGCTGAAAAACACGTTTTGAAAAGGGTGCTGTTACTGCCCCATAACTTACATGGGGTTGACCAAACTTGCAGAAACATGTTTATTTCTGCTGAAAAACACGTTTTGACCCTTTCTGCACACTGGGGTTAAGATCTGAGTGTGTGGGCTCTTCTGAGTCTTGCTGTTACATGGGGATTCAGTTGTCTGAAAAAACGCGTTTATTTCGGGCTGAAAAACACGTTTTGAAAAGGGTGCTGTTACTGCCCCAAAACTTACATGGGGTTGACCAAACTTGCAGAAACATGTTTATTTCTGCTGAAAAACACGTTTTGACCCTTTCTGCACACTGGGGTTAAGATCTGAGTGTGTGGGCTCTTCTGAGTTTTGCTGTTACATGGGGATTCAGTTGTCTGAAAAAACGCGTTTATTTCGGGCTGAAAAACACGTTTTGAAAAGGGTGCTGTTACTGCCCCATAACTTACATGGGGTTGACCAAACTTGCAGAAACATGTTTATTTCTGCTTAAAAACACGTTTTGACCCTTTCTGCACACTGGGGTTAAGATCTGAGTGTGTGGGCTCTTCTGAGTCTTGCTGTTACATGGGGATTCAGTTGTCTGAAAAAACGCGTTTATTTCGGGCTGAAAAACACGTTTTGAAAAGGGTGCTGTTACTGCCCCATAACTTACATGGGGTTGACCAAACTTGCAGAAACATGTTTATTTCTGCTGAAAAACACGTTTTGACCCTTTCTGCACACTGGGGTTAAGATCTGAGTGTGTGGGCTCTTCTGAGTTTTGCTGTTACATGGGGATTCAGTTGTCTGAAAAAACGCGTTTATTTCGGGCTGAAAAACACATTTTGAAAAGGGTGCTGTTACTGCCCCAAAACTTACATGGGGTTGACCAAACTTGCAGAAACATGTTTATTTCTGCTGAAAAACACGTTTTGACCCTTTCTGCACACTGGGGTTAAGATCTGAGTGTGTGGGCTCTTCTGAGTTTTGCTGTTACATGGGGATTCAGTTGTCTGAAAAAACGCGTTTATTTCGGGCTGAAAAACACGTTTTGAAAAGGGTGCTGTTACTGCCCCATAACTTACATGGGGTTGACCAAACTTGCAGAAACATGTTTATTTCTGCTGAAAAACACGTTTTGACCCTTTCTGCACACTGGGGTTAAGATCTGAGTGTGTGGGCTCTTCTGAGTTTTGCTGTTACATGGGGATTCAGTTGTCTGAAAAAACGCGTTTATTTCGGGCTGAAAAACACGTTTTGAAAAGGGTGCTGTTACTGCCCCATAACTTACATGGGGTTGACCAAACTTGCAGAAACATGTTTATTTCTGCTGAAAAACACGTTTTGACCCTTTCTGCACACTGGGGTTAAGATCTGAGTGTGTGGGCTCTTCTGAGTTTTGCTGTTACATGGGGATTCAGTTGTCCGAAAAAACGCGTTTATTTCGGGCTGAAAAACATGTTTTGAAAAGGGTGCTGTTACTGCCCCATAACTTACATGGGGTTGACCAAACTTGCAGAAACATGTTTATTTCTGCTGAAAAACACGTTTTGACCCTTTCTGCACACTGGGGTTAAGATCTGAGTGTGTGGGCTCTTCTGAGTTTTGCTGTTACATGGGGATTCAGTTGTCTGAAAAAACGCGTTTATTTCGGGCTGAAAAACACGTTTTGAAAAGGGTGCTGTTACTGCCCCATAACTTACATGGGGTTGACCAAACTTGCAGAAACATGTTTATTTCTGCTTAAAAACACGTTTTGACCCTTTCTGCACACTGGGGTTAAGATCTGAGTGTGTGGGCTCTTCTGAGTCTTGCTGTTACATGGGGATTCAGTTGTCTGAAAAAACGCGTTTATTTCGGGCTGAAAAACACGTTTTGAAAAGGGTGCTGTTACTGCCCCATAACTTACATGGGGTTGACCAAACTTGCAGAAACATGTTTATTTCTGCTGAAAAACACGTTTTGACCCTTTCTGCACACTGGGGTTAAGATCTGAGTGTGTGGGCTCTTCTGAGTTTTGCTGTTACATGGGGATTCAGTTGTCTGAAAAAACGCGTTTATTTCGTGAAAAAACGCGTTTATTTCGGGCTGAAAAACACGGTTTTGAAAAGGGTGCTGTTACTGCCCCATAACTTACATGGGGTTGACCAAACTTGCAGAAACATGTTTATTTCTGCTGAAAAACACGTTTTGACCCTTTCTGCACACTGGGGTTAAGATCTGAGTGTGTGGGCTCTTCTGAGTTTTGCTGTTACATGGGGATTCAGTTGTCCGAAAAAACGCGTTTATTTCGGGCTGAAAAACATGTTTTGAAAAGGGTGCTGTTACTGCCCCATAACTTACATGGGGTTGACCAAACTTGCAGAAACATGTTTATTTCTGCTGAAAAACACGTTTTGACCCTTTCTGCACACTGGGGTTAAGATCTGAGTGTGTGGGCTCTTCTGAGTTTTGCTGTTACATGGGGATTCAGTTGTCTGAAAAAACGCGTTTATTTCGGGCTGAAAAACACGTTTTGAAAAGGGTGCTGTTACTGCCCCATAACTTACATGGGGTTGACCAAACTTGCAGAAACATGTTTATTTCTGCTGAAAAACACGTTTTGACACTTTCTTCACACTGGGGTTAAGATCTGAGTGTGTGGGCTCTTCTGAGTCTTGCTGTTACATGGGATTCAGTTGTCTGAAAAAACATGTTTATTTCGGGCTGAAAAACACGTTTTGAAAAGGGTGCTGTTACTGCCCCAAAACTTACATGGGGTTGACCAAACTTGCAGAAACATGTTTATTTCTGCTGAAAAACACGTTTTGACCCTTTCTGCACACTGGGGTTAAGATCTGAGTGTGTGGGCTCTTCTGAGTTTTGCTGTTACATGGGATTCAGTTGTCTGAAAAAACATGTTTATTTCGGGCTGAAAAACACGTTTTGAAAAGGGTGCTGTTACTGCCCCATAACTTACATGGGGTTGACCAAACTTGCAGAAACATGTTTATTTCTGCTGAAAAACACGTTTTGACCCTTTCTGCACACTGGGGTTAAGATCTGAGTGTGTGGGCTCTTCTGAGTTTTGCTGTTACATGGGGATTCAGTTGTCTGAAAAACGCGTTTATTTCGGGCTGAAAAACATGTTTTGAAAAGGGTGCTGTTACTGCCCCAAAACTTACATGGGGTTGACCAAACTTGCTTATTTCTGCTGAAAAACACGTTTTGACCCTTTCTGCACACTGGGGTTAAGATCTGAGTGTGTGGGCTCTTCTGAGTTTTGCTGTTACATGGGGATTCAGTTGTCTGAAAAAACGCGTTTATTTCGGGCTGAAAACACGTTTTGAAAAGGGTGCTGTTACTGCCCCATAACTTACATGGGGTTGACCAAACTTGCAGAAACATGTTTATTTCTGCTGAAAAACACGTTTTGACCCTTTCTGCACACTGGGGTTAAGATCTGAGTGTGTGGGCTCTTCTGAGTTTTGCTGTTACATGGGGATTCAGTTGTCTGAAAAAACGCGTTTATTTCGGGCTGAAAAACACGTTTTGAAAAGGGTGCTGTTACTGCCCCATAACTTACATGGGGTTGACCAAACTTGCAGAAACATGTTTATTTCTGCTGAAAAACACGTTTTGACCCTTTCTGCACACTGGGGTTAAGATCTGAGTGTGTGGGCTCTTCTGAGTTTTGCTGTTACATGGGGATTCAGTTGTCCGAAAAAACGCGTTTATTTCGGGCTGAAAAACATGTTTTGAAAAGGGTGCTGTTACTGCCCCATAACTTACATGGGGTTGACCAAACTTGCAGAAACATGTTTATTTCTGCTGAAAAACACGTTTTGACCCTTTCTGCACACTGGGGTTAAGATCTGAGTGTGTGGGCTCTTCTGAGTTTTGCTGTTACATGGGGATTCAGTTTTCTGAATAAACGCGTTTATTTCGGGCTGAAAAACACGTTTTGAAAAGGGTGCTGTTACTGCCCATAACTTACATGGGGTTGACCAAACTTGCAGAAACATGTTTATTTCTGCTGAAAAACAAGTTTTGACCCTTTCTGCACACTGGGGTTAAGATCTGAGTGTGTGGGCTCTTCTGAGTTTTGCTGTTACATGGGGATTCAGTTGTCTGAAAAAACGCGTTTATTTCGGGCTGAAAAACACGTTTTGAAAAGGGTGCTGTTACTGCCCCATAACTTACATGGGGTTGACCAAACTTGCAGAAACATGTTTATTTCTGCTGAAAAACACGTTTTGACCCTTTCTGCACACTGGGGTTAAGATCTGAGTGTGTGGGCTCTTCTGAGTCTTGCTGTTACATGGGGATTCAGTTGTCTGAAAAAACGCGTTTATTTCGGGCTGAAAAACACGTTTTGAAAAGGGTGCTGTTACTGCCCCAAAACTTACATGGGGTTGACCAAACTTGCAGAAACATGTTTATTTCTGCTGAAAAACACGTTTTGACCCTTTCTGCACACTGGGGTTAAGATCTGAGTGTGTGGGCTCTTCTGAGTTTTGCTGTTACATGGGGATTCAGTTGTCTGAAAAAACGCGTTTATTTCGGGCTGAAAAACACGTTTTGAAAAGGGTGCTGTTACTGCCCCATAACTTACATGGGGTTGACCAAACTTGCAGAAACATGTTTGTTTCTGCTGAAAAACACGTTTTGACCCTTTCTGCACACTGGGGTTAAGATCTGAGTGTGTGGGCTCTTCTGAGTTTTGCTGTTACATGGGGATTCAGGTGTCTGAAAAAAGGCGTTTATTTCGAGCTGAAAAACACGTTTTGAAAAGGGTGCTGTTACTGCCCCATAACTTACATGGGGTTGACCAAACTTGCAGAAACATGTTTATTTCTGCTGAAAAACACGTTTTGACCCTTTCTGCACACTGGGGTTAAGATCTGAGTGTGTGGGCTCTTCTGAGCCTTGCTGTTACATGGGGGATTCAGTTGTCTGAAAAAACGCGTTTATTTCGGGCTGAAAAACACGTTTTGAAAAGGGTGCTGTTACTGCCCCAAAACTTACATGGGGTTGACCAAACTTGCAGAAACATGTTTATTTCTGCTGAAAAACACGTTTTGACCCTTTCTGCACACTGGGGTTAAGATCTGAGTGTGTGGGCTCTTCTGAGTTTTGCTGTTACATGGGGATTCAGTTGTCTGAAAAAACGCGTTTATTTCGGGCTGAAAAACACGTTTTGAAAAGGGTGCTGTTACTGCCCCATAACTTACATGGGGTTGACCAAACTTGCAGAAACATGTTTATTTCTGCTGAAAAACACGTTTTGACCCTTTCTGCACACTGGGGTTAAGATCTGAGTGTGTGGGCTCTTCTGAGTTTTGCTGTTACATGGGGATTCAGTTGTCTGAAAAAACGCGTTTATTTCGGGCTGAAAACATGTTTTGAAAAGGGTGCTGTTACTGCCCCAAAACTTACATGGGGTTGACCAAACTTGCAGAAACATGTTTATTTCTGCTGAAAAACACGTTTTGACCCTTTCTGCACACTGGGGTTAAGATCTGAGTGTGTGGGCTCTTCTGAGTTTTGCTGTTACATGGGGATTCAGTTGTCTGAAAAAACGCGTTTATTTCGGGCTGAAAAACACGTTTTGAAAGGGTGCTGTTACTGCCCCAAACTTACATGGGGTTGACCAAACTTGCTTATTTCTGCTGAAAAACACGTTTTGACCCTTTCTGCACACTGGGGTTAAGATCTGAGTGTGTGGGCTCTTCTGAGTTTTGCTGTTACATGGGGATTCAGTTGTCTGAAAAAACGCGTTTATTTCGGGCTGAAAAACACGTTTTGAAAAGGGTGCTGTTACTGCCCCATAACTTACATGGGGTTGACCAAACTTGCAGAAACATGTTTATTTCTGCTGAAAAACACGTTTTGACCCTTTCTGCACACTGGGGTTAAGATCTGAGTGTGTGGGCTCTTCTGAGTTTTGCTGTTACATGGGGATTCAGTTGTCTGAAAAAACGCGTTTATTTCGGGCTGAAAAACACGTTTTGAAAAGGGTGCTGTTACTGCCCCATAACTTACATGGGGTTGACCAAACTTGCAGAAACATGTTTATTTCTGCTGAAAAACACGTTTTGACCCTTTCTGCACACTGGGGTTAAGATCTGAGTGTGTGGGCTCTTCTGAGTTTTGCTGTTACATGGGGATTCAGTTGTCCGAAAAACGCGTTTATTTCGGGCTGAAAAACATGTTTTGAAAAGGGTGCTGTTACTGCCCCATAACTTACATGGGGTTGACCAAACTTGCAGAAACATGTTTATTTCTGCTGAAAAACACGTTTTGACCCTTTCTGCACACTGGGGTTAAGATCTGAGTGTGTGGGCTCTTCTGAGTTTTGCTGTTACATGGGGATTCAGTTGTCTGAAAAAACGCGTTTATTTCCGGCTGAAAAACACGTTTTGAAAAGGGTGCTGTTACTGCCCCATAACTTACATGGGGTTGACCAAACTTGCAGAAACATGTTTATTTCTGCTGAAAAACACGTTTTGACCCTTTCTGCACACTGGGGTTAAGATCTGAGTGTGTGGGCTCTTCTGAGCCTTGCTGTTACATGGGGATTCAGTGTCTGAAAAACGCGTTTATTTCGTAATGAAAAACACGTTTTGAAAAGGGTGCTGTTACTGCCCCATAACTTACATGGGGTTGACCAAACTTGCAGAAACATGTTTAATTCTGCTGAAAAACACGTTTTGACCCTTTCTGCACACTGGGGTTAAGATCTGAGTGTGTGGGCCCTTCTGAGTTTTGCTGTTACATGGGGATTCAGGTGTCTGAAAAAAGGCGTTTATTTCGGGCTGAAAAACACGTTTTGAAAAGGGTGCTGTTACTGCCCCATAACTTACATGGGGTTGACCAAACTTGCAGAAACATGTTTATTTCTGCCTGAAAAACACGTTTTGACCCTTTCTGCACACTGGGGTTAAGATCTGAGTGTGTGGGCTCTTCTGAGTTTTGCTGTTACATGGGGATTCAAGTTGTCTGAAAAAACGCGTTTATTTCGGGCTGAAAACACGTTTTGAAAAGGGTGCTGTTACTGCCCCATAACTTACATGGGGTTGACCAAACTTGCAGAAACATGTTTATTTCTGCTGAAAAACACGTTTTGACACTTTCTGCACACTGGGGTTAAGATCTGAGTGTGTGGGCTCTTCTGAGTCTTGCTGTTACATGGGGATTCAGTTGTCTGAAAAAACGCGTTTATTTCGGGCTGAAAAACATGTTTTGAAAAGGGTGCTGTTACTGCCCCAAAACTTACATGGGGTTGACCAAACTTGCAGAAACATGTTTATTTCTGCTGAAAAACACGTTTTGACCCTTTCTGCACACTGGGGTTAAGATCTGAGTGTGTGGGCTCTTCTGAGTTTTGCTGTTACATGGGGATTCAGTTGTCTGAAAAAACGCGTTTATTTCGGGCTGAAAAACACGTTTTGAAAAGGGTGCTGTTACTGCCCCAAAACTTACATGGGGTTGACCAAACTTGCTTATTTCTGCTGAAAAACACGTTTTGACCCTTTCTGCACACTGGGGTTAAGATCTGAGTGTGTGGGCTCTTCTGAGTTTTGCTGTTACATGGGGATTCAGTTGTCTGAAAAAACGCGTTTATTCGGGCTGAAAAACACGTTTTGAAAAGGGTGCTGTTACTGCCCCATAACTTACATGGGGTTGACCAAACTTGCAGAAACATGTTTATTTCTGCTGAAAAACACGTTTTGACCCTTTCTGCACACTGGGGTTAAGATCTGAGTGTGTGGGCTCTTCTGAGTTTTGCTGTTACATGGGGATTCAGTTGTCTGAAAAAACGCGTTTATTTCGGGCTGAAAAACACGTTTTGAAAAGGGTGCTGTTACTGCCCCATAACTTACATGGGGTTGACCAAACTTGCAGAAACATGTTTATTTCTGCTGAAAAACACGTTTTGACCCTTTCTGCACACTGGGGTTAAGATCTGAGTGTGTGGGCTCTTCTGAGTTTTGCTGTTACATGGGGATTCAGTTGTCCGAAAAACGCGTTTATTTCGGGCTGAAAAACATGTTTTGAAAAGGGTGCTGTTACTGCCCCATAACTTACATGGGGTTGACCAAACTTGCAGAAACATGTTTATTTCTGCTGAAAAACACGTTTTGACCCTTTCTGCACACTGGGGTTAAGATCTGAGTGTGTGGGCTCTTCTGAGTTTTGCTGTTACATGGGGATTCAGTTGTCTGAAAAAACGCGTTTATTTCCGGCTGAAAAACACGTTTTGAAAAGGGTGCTGTTACTGCCCCATAACTTACATGGGGTTGACCAAACTTGCAGAAACATGTTTATTTCTGCTGAAAAACACGTTTTGACCCTTTCTGCACACTGGGGTTAAGATCTGAGTGTGTGGGCTCTTCTGAGCCTTGCTGTTACATGGGGATTCAGTTGTCTGAAAAAACGCGTTTATTTCGTAATGAAAAACACGTTTTGAAAAGGGTGCTGTTACTGCCCCATAACTTACATGGGGTTGACCAAACTTGCAGAAACATGTTTAATTCTGCTGAAAAACACGTTTTGACCCTTTCTGCACACTGGGGTTAAGATCTGAGTGTGTGGGCCCTTCTGAGTTTTGCTGTTACATGGGGATTCAGGTGTCTGAAAAAAGGCGTTTATTTCGGGCTGAAAAACACGTTTTGAAAAGGGTGCTGTTACTGCCCCATAACTTACATGGGGTTGACCAAACTTGCAGAAACATGTTTATTTCTGCTGAAAAACACGTTTTGACCCTTTCTGCACACTGGGGTTAAGATCTGAGTGTGTGGGCTCTTCTGAGTTTTGCTGTTACATGGGGATTCAGTTGTCTGAATAAACGCGTTTATTTCGGGCTGAAAAACACGTTTGAAAAGGGTGCTGTTACTGCCCCATAACTTACATGGGGTTGACCAAACTTGCAGAAACATGTTTATTTCTGCTGAAAAACAAGTTTTGACCCTTTCTGCACACTGGGGTTAAGATCTGAGTGTTTGGGCTCTTCTGAGTTTTGCTGTTACATGGGGATTCAGTTGTCTGAAAAAACGCGTTTATTTCGGGCTGAAAAACACGTTTTGAAAAGGGTGCTGTTACTGCCCCATAACTTACATGGGGTTGACCAAACTTGCAGAAACATGTTTATTTCTGCTGAAAAACACGTTTTGACCCTTTCTGCACACTGGGGTTAAGATCTGAGTGTGTGGGCTCTTCTGAGTCTTGCTGTTACATGGGGATTCAGTTGTCTGAAAAAACGCGTTTATTTCGGGCTGAAAAACACGTTTTGAAAAGGGTGCTGTTACTGCCCCAAAACTTACATGGGGTTGACCAAACTTGCAGAAACATGTTTATTTCTGCTGAAAAACACGTTTTGACCCTTTCTGCACACTGGGGTTAAGTTCTGAGTGTGTGGGCTCTTCTGAGTTTTGCTGTTACATGGGGATTCAGTTGTCTGAAAAAACGCGTTTATTTCGGGCTGAAAACACGTTTTGAAAAGGGTGCTGTTACTGCCCCATAACTTACATGGGGTTGACCAAACTTGCAGAAACATGTTTGTTTCTGCTGAAAAACACGTTTTGACCTTTCTGCACACTGGGGTTAAGATCTGAGTGTGTGGGCTCTTCTGAGTTTTGCTGTTACATGGGGATTCAGGTGTCTGAAAAAAGGCGTTTATTTCGAGCTGAAAAACACGTTTTGAAAAGGGTGCTGTTACTGCCCCATAACTTACATGGGGTTGACCAAACTTGCAGAAACATGTTTATTTCTGCTGAAAAACACGTTTTGACCCTTTCTGCACACTGGGGTTAAGATCTGAGTGTGTGGGCTCTTCTGAGCCTTGCTGTTACATGGGGATTCAGTTGTCTGAAAAAACGCGTTTATTTCGGGCTGAAAAACACGTTTTGAAAAGGGTGCTGTTACTGCCCAAAACTTACATGGGGTTGACCAAACTTGCAGAAACATGTTTATTTCTGCTGAAAAACACGTTTTGACCCTTTCTGCACACTGGGGTTAAGATCTGAGTGTGTGGGCTCTTCTGAGTTTTGCTGTTACATGGGGATTCAGTTGTCTGAAAAAACGCGTTATTTCGGGCTGAAAAACACGTTTTGAAAAGGGTGCTGTTACTGCCCCATAACTTACCTGGGGTTGACCAAACTTGCAGAAACATGTTTATTTCTGCTGAAAAACACGTTTTGACCCTTTCTGCACACTGGGGTTAAGATCTGAGTGTGTGGGCTCTTCTGAGTTTTGCTGTTACATGGGGATTCAGTTGTCTGAAAAAACGCGTTTATTTCGGGCTGAAAAACATGTTTTGAAAAGGGTGCTGTTACTGCCCCAAAACTTACATGGGGTTGACCAAACTTGCAGAAACATGTTTATTTCTGCTGAAAAACACGTTTTGACCCTTTCTGCACACTGGGGTTAAGATCTGAGTGTGTGGGCTCTTCTGAGTTTTGCTGTTACATGGGATTCAGTTGTCTGAAAAAACGCGTTTATTTCGGGCTGAAAAACACGTTTTGAAAAGGGTGCTGTTACTGCCCAAAACTTACATGGGGTTGACCAAACTTGCTTATTTCTGCTGAAAAACACGTTTTGACCCTTTCTGCACACTGGGGTTAAGATCTGAGTGTGTGGGCTCTTCTGAGTTTTGCTGTTACATGGGGATTCAGTTGTCTGAAAAAACGCGTTTATTTCGGGCTGAAAAACACGTTTTGAAAAGGGTGCTGTTACTGCCCCATAACTTACATGGGGTTGACCAAACTTGCAAAAACATGTTTATTTCTGCTGAAAAACACGTTTTGACCCTTTCTGCACACTGGGGTTAAGATCTGAGTGTGTGGGCTCTTCTGAGTTTTGCTGTTACATGGGGATTCAGTTGTCTGAAAAAACGCGTTATTTCGGGCTGAAAAACACGTTTTGAAAAGGGTGCTGTTACTGCCCCATAACTTACATGGGGTTGACCAAACTTGCAGAAACATGTTTATTTCTGCTGAAAAACACGTTTTGACCCTTTCTGCACACTGGGGTTAAGATCTGAGTGTGTGGGCTCTTCTGAGTTTTGCTGTTACATGGGGATTCAGTTGTCCGAAAAAACGCGTTTATTTCGGGCTGAAAAATATGTTTTGAAAAGGGTGCTGTTACTGCCCCATAACTTACATGGGGTTGACCAAACTTGCAGAAACATGTTTATTTCTGCTGAAAAACACGTTTTGACCCTTTCTGCACACTGGGGTTAAGATCTGAGTGTGTGGGCTCTTCTGAGTTTTGCTGTTACATGGGGATTCAGTTGTCTGAAAAAACGCGTTTATTTCCGGCTGAAAAACACGTTTTGAAAAGGGTGCTGTTACTGCCCCATAACTTACATGGGGTTGACCAAACTTGCAGAAACATGTTTATTTCTGCTGAAAAACACGTTTTGACCCTTTCTGCACACTGGGGTTAAGATCTGAGTGTGTGGGCTCTTCTGAGCCTTGCTGTTACATGGGGATTCAGTTGTCTGAAAAAACGCGTTTATTTCGTAATGAAAAACACGTTTTGAAAAGGGTGCTGTTACTGCCCCATAACTTACATGGGGTTGACCAAACTTGCAGAAACATGTTTAATTCTGCTGAAAAACACGTTTGACCCTTTCTGCACACTGGGGTTAAGATCTGAGTGTGTGGGCCCTTCTGAGTTTTGCTGTTACATGGGGATTCAGGTGTCTGAAAAAAGGCGTTTATTTCGGGCTGAAAAACACGTTTTGAAAAGGGTGCTGTTACTGCCCCATAACTTACATGGGGTTGACCAAACTTGCAGAAACATGTTTATTTCTGCTGAAAAACACGTTTGACCCTTTCTGCACACTGGGGTTAAGATCTGAGTGTGTAGGCTCTTCTGAGTTTTGCTGTTACATGGGGATTCAGTTGTCTGAATAAACGCGTTTATTTCGGGCTGAAAAACACGTTTTGAAAAGGGTGCTGTTACTGCCCCATAACTTACATGGGGTTGACCAAACTTGCAGAAACATGTTTATTTCTGCTGAAAAACACGTTTTGACCCTTTCTGCACACTGGGGTTAAGATCTGAGTGTGTGGGCTCTTCTGAGTTTTGCTGTTACATGGGGATTCAGTTGTCTGAAAAAACGCGTTTATTTCGGGCTGAAAAACACGTTTTGAAAAGGGTGCTGTTACTGCCCCATAACTTACATGGGGTTGACCAAACTTGCAGAAACATGTTTATTTCTGCTGAAAAACACGTTTTGACCCTTTCTGCACACTGGGGTTAAGATCTGAGTGTGTGGGCCCTTCTGAGTTTTGCTGTTACATGGGGATTCAGGTGTCTGAAAAAAGGCGTTTATTTCGGGCTGAAAAACACGTTTTGAAAAGGGTGCTGTTACTGCCCCATAACTTACATGGGGTTGACCAAACTTGCAGAAACATGTTTATTTCTGCTGAAAAACACGTTTTGACCCTTTCTGCACACTGGGGTTAAGATCTGAGTGTGTGGGCTCTTCTGAGCCTTGCTGTTACATGGGGATTCAGTTGTCTGAAAAAACGCGTTTATTTCGTAATGAAAAACACGTTTTGAAAAGGGTGCTGTTACTGCCCCATAACTTACATGGGGTTGACCAAACTTGCAGAAACATGTTTAATTCTGCTGAAAAACACGTTTTGACCCTTTCTGCACACTGGGGTTAAGATCTGAGTGTGTGGGCCCTTCTGAGTTTTGCTGTTACATGGGGATTCAGGTGTCTGAAAAAAGGCGTTTATTTCGGGCTGAAAAACACGTTTTGAAAAGGGTGCTGTTACTGCCCCATAACTTACATGGGGTTGACCAAACTTGCAGAAACATGTTTATTTCTGCTGAAAAACACGTTTTGACCCTTTCTGCACACTGGGGTTAAGATCTGAGTGTGTAGGCTCTTCTGAGTTTTGCTGTTACATGGGGATTCAGTTGTCTGAATAAACGCGTTTATTTCGGGCTGAAAAACACGTTTTGAAAAGGGTGCTGTTACTGCCCCATAACTTACATGGGGTTGACCAAACTTGCAGAAACATGTTTATTTCTGCTGAAAAACACGTTTTGACCCTTTCTGCACACTGGGGTTAAGATCTGAGTGTGTGGGCTCTTCTGAGTTTGCTGTTACATGGGGATTCAGTTGTCTGAAAAAACGCGTTTATTTCGGGCTGAAAAACACGTTTTGAAAAGGGTGCTGTTACTGCCCCATAACTTACATGGGTTGACCAAACTTGCAGAAACATGTTTATTTCTGCTGAAAAACACGTTTGACCCTTTCTGCACACTGGGGTTAAGATCTGAGTGTGTGGGCTCTTCTGAGTCTTGCTGTTCAGTTGTCTGAAAAAACGCGTTTATTTCGGGCTGAAAAACACGTTTTGAAAAGGGTGCTGTTACTGCCCCAAAACTACATGGGGTTGACCAAACTTGCAGAAACATGTTTATTTCTGCTGAAAAACACGTTTGACCCTTTCTGCACACTGGGGTTAAGATCTGAGTGTGTGGGCTCTTCTGAGTTTTGCTGTTACATGGGGATTTCAGTTGTCTGAAAAAACGCGTTTATTTCGGGCTGAAAAACACGTTTTGAAAAGGGTGCTGTTACTGCCCCATAACTTACATGGGTTGACCAGAACTTGCAGAAACATGTTTGTTTCTGCTGAAAAACACGTTTTGACCTTTCTGCACACTGGGGTTAAGATCTGAGTGTGTGGGCTCTTCTGAGTTTTGCTGTTACATGGGGATTCAGGTGTCTGAAAAAGGCGTTTATTTCGAGCTGAAAAACACGTTTTGAAAAGGGTGCTGTTACTGCCCCATAACTTACATGGGGTTGACCAAACTTGCAGAAACATGTTTATTTCTGCTGAAAAACACGTTTTGACACTTTTTGCACACTGGGGGTTAAGAGCTGAGTGTGTGGCTCTTCTGAGCCTTGATGTTACATGGGGATTCAGTTGTCTGAAAAAACGCGTTTATTTCGGGCTGAAAAACACGTTTTGAAAAGGGTGCTGTAACTGCCCCATAACTTACATGGGGTATACCAAACTTGCAGAAACATGTTTATTTCTGCTGAAACACACGTTTTGACCCTTTCTGCACACTGGGGTTAAGAGCTGAATGTGTGGGCTCTTCTGAGCCTTGCTGTTACATGGGGATTCAGTTGTCTGAAAAAACGCGTTAATTTCGGGCTGAAAAACACGTTTTGAAAGGGTGCTGTTACTGCCCATAACTTACATGGGGTATACCAAACTTACAGAAACATGTTATTTCTGCTGAAAAACACGTTTTGACCTTTCTGCACACTGGGGTTAAGATCTGAGTGTGTGGGCTCTTCTGAGTTTTGCTGTTACATGGGGATTCAGTTGTCTGAAAAAACGCGTTTATTTCGGGCTGAAAAACACGTTTTGAAAAGGGTGCTGTTACTGCCCCATAACTTACATGGGTTGACCAAACTTGCAGAAACATGTTTTTTTTCTGCTGAAAAACACGTTTTGACCTTTCTGCACACTGGGTTAAGATCTGAGTGTGTGGGCTCTTCTGAGTCTTGCTGTGACATGGGGATTCAGTTGTCTGAAAAAACGCGTTTATTTCGGGCTGAAAAACACGTTTTGAAAAGGGTGCTGTTACTGCCCCCAAAACTTACATGG
>NW_027168302.1:0-44219 GCF_040954835.1 Lepisosteus oculatus
CTTACATGGGGTTGACCAAACTTGCAGAAACATGTTTATTTCTGCTGAAAAACACGTTTTGACACTTTCTGTACCACTGGGGTTAAGGGCTGAGTGTGTGGGCTCTTCTGAGCCTTGCTGTTACAAGGAGATTCAGTTGTCTGAAAAAACGCGTTTATTTCGGGCTGAAAAACACGTTTTGAAAGTGTGATGTTACTGCCCCATAACTTACATGGGGTTGACCAAACTTGCAGAAACATGTTTATTTCTGCTGAAAAACACGTTTTGACACTTTCTGTACACTGGGGTTAAGGGCTGAGTGTGTGGGCTCTTCTTAGCCTTGCTGTTACAAGGAGATTCAGTTGACTGAAAAAACGCGTTTATTTTGGGCTAAAAAACACGTTTTGAAAAGTGTCATGTTACTGCCCATAACTTACATGGGGTTGACCAAACTTGCAGAAACATGTTTATTTCTGCTGAAAACACGTTTTGACACTTTCTGTACACTGGGGTTAAAGGGCTGTGTGTGTGGGCTCTTCTTAGCCTTGCTGTTACAAGGAGATTCAGTTGTCTGAAAAAACGCGTTTATTTCGGGCTGAAAAACACGTTTTGAAAAGTGTGATGTTACTGCCCCATAACTTACATGGGGTTGACCAAACTTGCAGAACATGTTTATTTCTGCTGAAAAACACTTTTTGACACTTTCTGTACACTGGGGTTAAGGGCTGAGTGTGTGGGGTCTTCTGAGCCTTGGCTGTTACAGGAGATTCAGTTGTCTGAAAAAACGCGTTTATTTCGGGCTGAAAAACACGTTTTGAAAAAGTGTGATGTTACTGCCCCATAACTTACATGGGGTTGACCAAACTTGCAGAAACATGTTTATTTCTGCTGAAAAACACGTTTTGACACTTTCTGTATACTGGGGTTAAGGCTGAGTGTGTGGGCTCTTCTGAGCCTTGCTGTTACAAGGAGATTCAGTTGTCTGAAAAAACGCGTTTATTTCGGGCTGAAAAACACGTTTTGAAAAGTGTGATGTTACTGCCCCATAACTTACATGGGGTTGACCAAACTTGCAGAAACATGTTTATTTCTGCTGAAAAACACGTTTTGACACTTTCTGTACACTGGGGTTAAGGGCTGAGTGTGTGGGCTCTTCTGAGCCTTGCTGTTACAAGGAGATTCAGTTGTCTGAAAAAACGTGTTTATTTCGGGCTGAAAAACACGTTTTGAAAAGTGTGATGTTACTGCCCCATAACTTACATTGGGTTGACCAAACTTGCAGAAACATGTTTATTTCTGCTGAAAACACGTTTGACACTTTCTGTACACTGGGGTTAAGGGCTGAGTGTGTGGGCTCTTCTGAGCCTTGCTGTTACAAGGAGATTCAGTTGTCTGAAAAAACGTGTTTATTTCGGGCTGAAAAACACGTTTTGAAAAGTGTGATGTTACTGCCCCATAACTTACATGGGGTTGACCAAACTTGCAGAAAATGTTTATTTCTGCTGAAAAACACGTTTTTGACACTTTCTGTACACTGGGGTTAAGGGCTGAGTGTGTGGGCTCTTCTGAGCCTTGCTGTTACAAGGAGATTCAGTTGTCTGAAAAAACGCGTTTATTTCGGGCTGAAAAACAAGTTTTGAAAAGTGTGATGTTACTGCCCCATAACTTACATGGGGTTGACCAAACTTGCAGAAACATGTTTATTTCTGCTGAAAAACACGTTTTGACACTTTCTGTACACTGGGGTTAAGGGCTGAGTGTGTGGGCTCTTCTTAGCCTTGCTGTTACAAGGAGATTCAGTTGACTGAAAAAACGCGTTATTTCGGGCTAAAAAACACGTTTTGAAAAGTGTCATGTTACTGCCCCATAACTTACATGGGGTTGACCAAACTTTCAGAAACATGTTTATTTCTGCTGAAAAACACGTTTTGACACTTTCTGTACACTGGGTTAAGGGCTGTGTGTGTGGCTCTTCTTAGCCTTGCTGTTACAAGGAGATTCAGTTGTCTGAAAAAACGCGTTTATTTCGGGCCTGAAAACACGTTTTGAAAAGTGTGATGTTACTGCCCCATAACTTACATGGGGTTGACCAAACTTGCAGAAACATGTTTATTCTGCTGAAAAACACGTTTTGACAATTCTGTACACTGGGTTAAGGGCTGAGTGTGTGGGCTCTTGTGAGCCTTGCTGTTACAAGGAGATTCAGTTTCTGAAAAAACGCGTTTATTTCGGGCTGAAAAACACGTTTTGAAAAGTGTGATGTTACTGCCCCATAACTTACATGGGGTTGACCAAACTTGCAGAAACATGTTTATTTCTGCTGAAAAACACGTTTTGACACTTTCTGTACACTGGGGTTAATGGCTGAGTGTGTGGGCTCTTCTGAGCCTTGCTGTTACAAGGAGATTCAGTTGTCTGAAAAAACGCGTTTATTTTCGGGCTGAAAACACGTTTTGAAAAGTGTGATGTTACTGCCCCATAACTTACATGGGGTTGACCAAACTTGCAGAAACATTTTTATTTCTGCTGAAAAACACGTTTTGACACTTTCTGTACACTGGGGTTAAAGGCTGAGTGTGTGGGCTCTTCTGAGCCTTGCTGTTACAAGGAGATTCAGTTGTCTGAAAAAACGCGTTTATTTCGGGCTGAAAACATGTTTTGGAAAAGTGTGATGTTACTGCCCATAACTTACATGGGGTTGACCAAACTTGCAGAAACATGTTTATTTCTGCTAAAAAACACGTTTTTACCCTTTCTGCACACTGGGGTTAAGGGCTGAGTGTGGGGGCACTTCTGAGCCTTGCTGTTACAAGTAGATTCAGTTGCCTGAAAAAACGCGTTTATTTCGGGCTGAAAAAACACGTTTTGAAAAGTGTCATGTTACTGCCCCATAACTTACATGGGGTTGACCAAACTTGCAGAAACATGTTTATTTCTGCTGAAAAACACGTTTTGACACTTTCTGTACACTGGGTTAAGGGCTGAGTGTGTGGGCTCTTGTGAGCCTTGCTGTTACAAGGAGATTCAGTTGTCTTAAAAACGCGTTTATTTCGGGCTGAAAAACACGTTTGAAAAGGTGATGTTACTGCCCCATAACTTACATGGGGTTGACCAAACTTGCAGAAACATGTTTATTTCTGCTGAAAAACACGTTTTGACACTTTCTGTACACTGGGGTTAAGGGCTGAGTGTGTGGGCTCTTGTGAGCCTTGCTGTTACAAGGAGATTCAGTTGTCTTAAAAAACGCGTTTATTTCGGGCTGAAAAACACGTTTTGAAAAGTGTGATGTTACTGCCCCATAACTTACATGGGGGTTGACCAAACTTGCAGAAACATGTTTATTTCTGCTGAAAAACACGTTTTGACACTTTCTGTACACTGGGGTTAAGGGCTGAGTGTGTGGGCTCTTCTGAGCCTTGGCTGTTACAAGGAGATTCAGTTGTCTGAAAAAACGCGTTTATTTCGGGCTGAAAAACATGTTTTGAAAAGTGTGATGTTACTGCCCCATAACTTACATGGGGTTGACCAAACTTGCAGAAACATGTTTATTTCTGCTAAAAACACGTTTTGACCCTTTCTGCACACTGGGGTTAAGGGCTGAGTGTGTGGGCACTTCTGAGCCTTGCTGTTACAAGGAGATTCAGTTGTCTGAAAAAACGCGTTTATTTCGGGCTGAAAAACACGTTTTGAAAAGTGTGATGTTACTGCCCCATAACTTACATGGGGTTGACCAAACTTGCAGAAACATGTTTATTTCTGCTGAAAAACACGTTTTGACACTTTCTGTACACTGGGGTTAAGGGCTGAGTGTGTGGGCTCTTCTGAGCCTTGCTGTTACAAGGAGATTCAGTTGTCTTAAAAAACGCGTTTATTTCGGGCTGAAAAACACGTTTTGAAAAGTGTGATGTTACTGCCCCATAACTTACATGGGGTTGACCAAACTTGCAGAAACATGTTTATTTCTGCTGAAAAACACGTTTTGACACTTTCTGTACACTGGGGTTAAGGGCTGAGTGTGTGGGCTCTTCTTAGCCTTGCTGTTACAAGGAGATTCAGTTGACTGAAAAACGCGTTTATTTCGGGCTAAAAAACACGTTTTGAAAAGTGTCATGTTACTGCCCCATAACTTACATGGGGTTGACCAAACTTGCAGAAACATGTTTATTTCTGCTGAAAAACACGTTTTGACCCTTTCTGTACACTGGGGTTAAGGGCTGAGTGTGTGGGCTCTTCTGAGCCTTGCTGTTACAAGGAGATTCAGTTGTCTGAAAAAACGCGTTTATTTCGGGCTGAAAAACACGTTTTGAAAAGTGTGATGTTACTGCCCCATAACTTACATGGGGTTGACCAAACTTGCAGAAACATGTTTATTTCTGCTAAAAAACACGTTTTTACCCTTTCTGCACACTGGGGTTAAGGGCTGAGTGTGTGGGCACTTCTGAGCCTTGCTGTTACAAGTAGATTCAGTTGCCTGAAAAAACGCGTTTATTTCGGGCTGAAAAACACGTTTTGAAAAGTGTCATGTTACTGCCCCATAACTTACATGGGGTTGACCAAACTTGCAGAAACATGTTTATTTCTGCTGAAAAACACGTTTTGACACTTTCTGTACACTGGGGTTAAGGGCTGAGTGTGTGGGCTCTTGTGAGCCTTGCTGTTACAAGGAGATTCAGTTGTCTTAAAAAACGCGTTTATTTCGGGCTGAAAAACACGTTTTGAAAAGGTGATGTTACTGCCCCATAACTTACATGGGGTTGACCAAACTTGCAGAAACATGTTTATTTCTGCTGAAAAACACGTTTGACACTTTCTGTACACTGGGGTTAAGGGCTGAGTGTGTGGGCTCTTGTGAGCCTTGCTGTTACAAGGAGATTCAGTTGTCTAAAAAACGCGTTTATTTCGGGCTGAAAAACACGTTTTGAAAAGTGTGATGTTACTGCCCCATAACTTACATGGGTTGACCAAACTTGCAGAAACATGTTTATTTCTGCTGAAAAACACGTTTTGACACTTTCTGTACACTGGGGTTAAGGGCTGAGTGTGTGGGCTCTTCTGAGCCTTGCTGTTACAAGGAGATTCAGTTGTCTGAAAAACGCGTTTATTTCGGGCTGAAAAACACGTTTTGAAAAGTGTGATGTTACTGCCCCATAACTTACATGGGGTTGACCAAACTTGCAGAAACATGTTTATTTCTGCTGAAAAACACGTTTTGACACTTTCTGTACACTGGGGTTAAGGGCTGAGTGTGTGGGCTCTTCTGAGCCTTGCTGTTACAAGGAGATTCAGTTGTCTGAAAAACGCGTTTATTTCGGGCTGAAAAACACGTTTTGAAAAGTGTGATGTTACTGCCCCATAACTTACATGGGGTTGACCAAACTTGCAGAAACATGTTTATTTCTGCTGAAAAACACGTTTTGACACTTTCTGTACACTGGGGTTAAGGGCTGAGTGTGTGGGCTCTTCTTAGCCTTGCTGTTACAAGGAGATTCAGTTGTCTGAAAAAACGCGTTTATTTCGGGCTGAAAAACACGTTTTGAAAAGTGTGATGTTTCTGGCCCATAACTTACATGGGGTTGACCAAACTTGCAGAAACATGTTTATTTCTGCTGAAAACACGTTTTGACACTTTCTGTACACTGGGGTTAAGGGCTGAGTGTGTGGGCTCTTCTTAGCCTTGCTGTTACAAGGAGATTCAGTTGTCTGAAAAAACGCGTTTATTTCGGGCTGAAAAACACGTTTTGAAAAGTGTGATGTTACTGCCCCATAACTTACATGGGGTTGACCAAACTTGCAGAAACATGTTTATTTCTGCTGAAAAACACGTTTTGACAATTTCTGTACACTGGGGTTAAGGGCTGAGTGTGTGGGCTCTTGTGAGCCTTGCTGTTACAAGGAGATTCAGTTGTCTGAAAAAACGCGTTTATTTCGGGCTGAAAAACCACGTTTTGAAAAGTGTGATGTTACTGCCCCATAACTTACATGGGGTTGACCAAACTTGCAGAAACATGTTTATTTCTGCTGAAAAACACGTTTTGACACTTTCTGTACACTGGGGTTAAGGGCTGAGTGTGTGGGCTCTTCTTAGCCTTGCTGTTACAAGGAGATTCAGTTGACTGAAAAAACGCGTTTATTTCGGGCTAAAAAACACGTTTTGAAAAGTGTCATGTTACTGCCCCATAACTTACATGGGGTTGACCAAACTTGCAGAAACATGTTTATTTCTGCTGAAAACACGTTTTGACCCTTTCTGTACACTGGGGTTAAGGGCTGAGTGTGTGGGCTCTTCTGAGCCTTGCTGTTACAAGGAGATTCAGTTGTCTGAAAAAACGCGTTTATTTCGGCTGAAAAACACGTTTTGAAAAGTGTGATGTTACTGCCCCATAACTTACATGGGGTTGACCAAACTTGCAGAAACATGTTTATTTCTGCTAAAAAACACGTTTTTACCCTTTCTGCACACTGGGGTTAAGGGCTGAGTGTGTGGGCTCTTGTGAGCCTTGCTGTTACAAGGAGATTCAGTTGTCTTAAAAAACGCGTTTATTTCGGGCTGAAAAACACGTTTTGAAAAGTGTGATGTTACTGCCCCATAACTTACATGGGGTTGACCAAACTTGCAGAAACATGTTTATTTCTGCTGAAAAACACGTTTTGACACTTTCTGTACACTGGGGTTAAGGGCTGAGTGTGTGGGCTCTTCTTAGCCTTGCTGTTACAAGGAGATTCAGTTGACTGAAAAAACGCGTTTATTTGGGCTAAAAAACACGTTTTGAAAAGTGTCATGTTACTGCCCCATAACTTACATGGGGTTGACCAAACTTGCAGAAACATGTTTATTTCTGCTGAAAAACACGTTTTGACACTTTCTGTACACTGGGGTTAAGGGCTGTGTGTGTGGGCTCTTCTTAGCCTTGCTGTTACAAGGAGATTCAGTTGTCTGAAAAAACGCGTTTATTTCGGGCTGAAAAACACGTTTTGAAAAGTGTGATGTTACTGCCCCATAACTTACATGGGGTTGACCAAACTTGCAGAAACATGTTTATTTCTGCTGAAAAACACTTTTTGACACTTTCTGTACACTGGGGTTAAGGGCTGAGTGTGTGGGGTCTTCTGAGCCTTGCTGTTACAAGGAGATTCAGTTGCTGAAAAAACGCGTTTAATTTCGGGCTGAAAAACACGTTTTGAAAAGTGTGATGTTACTGCCCCATAACTTACATGGGGTTGACCAAACTTGCAGAAACATGTTTATTTCTGCTGAAAAACACGTTTTGACACTTTCTGTATACTGGGGTTAAGGGCTGAGTGTGTGGGCTCTTCTGAGCCTTGCTGTTACAAGGAGATTCAGTTGTCTGAAAAACGCGTTTATTTCGGGCTGAAAAACACGTTTTGAAAAGTGTGATGTTACTGCCCCATAACTTACATGGGGTTGACCAAACTTGCAGAAACATGTTTATTTCTGCTGAAAAACACGTTTTGACACTTTCTGTACACTGGGGTTAAGGGCTGAGTGTGTGGGCTCTTCTGAGCCTTGCTGTTACAAGGAGATTCAGTTGTCTGAAAAAACGTGTTTATTTCGGGCTGAAAAACACGTTTTGAAAAGTGTGATGTTACTGCCCCATAACTTACATTGGGTTGACCAAACTTGCAGAAACATGTTTATTTCTGCTGAAAAAACACGTTTTGACACTTTCTGTACACTGGGGTTAAGGGCTGAGTGTGTGGGCTCTTCTGAGCCTTTGCTGTTACAAGGAGATTCAGTTGTCTGAAAAAAACGTGTTTATTTCGGGCTGAAAAACACGTTTTGAAAAGTGTGATGTTACTGCCCCATAACTTACATGGGTTGACCAAACTTGCAGAAACATGTTTATTTCTGCTGAAAAACACGTTTTGACACTTTCTGTACACTGGGGTTAAGGGCTGAGTGTGTGGGCTCTTCTGAGCCTTGCTGTTACAAGGAGATTCAGTTGTCTGAAAAAACGCGTTTATTTCGGGCTGAAAAACACGTTTTGAAAAGTGTGATGTTACTGCCCCATAACTTACATGGGGTTGACCAAACTTGCAGAAACATGTTTATTTCTGCTGAAAAACACGTTTTGACACTTTCTGTACACTGGGGTTAAGGGCTGAGTGTGTGGGCTCTTCTTAGCCTTGCTGTTACAAGGAGATTCAGTTGACTGAAAAAACGCGTTTATTTCGGGCTAAAAAACACGTTTTGAAAAGTGTCATGTTACTGCCCCATAACTTACATGGGGTTGACCAAACTTGCAGAAACATGTTTATTTCTGCTGAAAAACACGTTTTGACACTTTCTGTACACTGGGGTTAAGGGCTGTGTGTGTGGGCTCTTCTTAGCCTTGCTGTTACAAGGAGATTCAGTTGTCTGAAAAACGCGTTTATTTCGGGCTGAAAAACACGTTTTGAAAAGTGTGATGTTACTGCCCCATAACTTACATGGGGTTGACCAAACTTGCAGAAACATGTTTATTTCTGCTGAAAAACACGTTTTGACAATTTCTGTACACTGGGGTTAAGGGCTGAGTGTGTGGGCTCTTGTGAGCCTTGCTGTTACAAGGAGATTCAGTTGTCTGAAAAAACGCGTTTATTTCGGGCTGAAAAACACGTTTTGAAAAGTGTGATGTTACTGCCCCATAACTTACATGGGGTTGACCAAACTTGCAGAAACATGTTTATTTCTGCTGAAAAACACGTTTTGACACTTTCTGTACACTGGGGTTAAAGGCTGAGTGTGTGGGCTCTTCTGAGCCTTGCTGTTACAAGGAGATTCAGTTGTCTGAAAAAACGCGTTTATTTCGGGCTGAAAAACACGTTTTGAAAAGTGTGATGTTACTGCCCCATAACTTACATGGGGTTGACCAAACTTGCAGAAACATGTTTATTTCTGCTGAAAAACACGTTTTGACACTTTCTGTACACTGGGGTTAAAGGCTGAGTGTGTGGGCTCTTCTGAGCCTTGCTGTTACAAGGAGATTCAGTTGTCTGAAAAAACGCGTTTATTTCGGGCTGAAAAACATGTTTTGAAAAGTGTGATGTTACTGCCCCATAACTTACATGGGGTTGACCAAACTTGCAGAAACATGTTTATTTCTGCTAAAAAACACGTTTTTACCCTTTCTGCACACTGGGGTTAAGGGCTGAGTGTGTGGGCACTTCTGAGCCTTGCTGTTACAAGTAGATTCAGTTGCCTGAAAAAACGGTTTATTTCGGGCTGAAAAACACGTTTTGAAAATGTCATGTTACTGCCCCATAACTTACATGGGGTTGACCAAACTTGCAGAAACATGTTTATTTCTGCTGAAAAACACGTTTTGACACTTTCTGTACACTGGGGTTAAGGGCTGAGTGTGTGGGCTCTTGTGAGCCTTGCTGTTACAAGGAGATTCAGTTGTCTTAAAAAACGCGTTTATTTCGGGCTGAAAAACACGTTTTGAAAAGGTGATGTTACTGCCCCATAACTTACATGGGGTTGACCAAACTTGCAGAAACATGTTTATTTCTGCTGAAAAACACGTTTTGACACTTCTGTACACTGGGGTTAAGGGCTGAGTGTGTGGGCTCTTGTGAGCCTTGCTGTTACAAGGAGATTCAGTTGTCTTAAAAAAACGCGTTTATTTCGGGCTGAAAAACACGTTTTGAAAAGTGTGATGTTACTGCCCCATAACTTACATGGGGTTGACCAAACTTGCAGAAACATGTTTATTTCTGCTGAAAAACACGTTTTGACACTTTCTGTACACTGGGGTTAAGGGCTGAGTGTGTGGGCTCTTCTGAGCCTTGCTGTTACAAGGAGATTCAGTTGTCTGAAAAAACGCGTTTATTTCGGGCTGAAAAACATGTTTTGAAAAGTGTGATGTTACTGCCCCATAACTTACATGGGGTTGACCAAACTTGCAGAAACATGTTTATTTCTGCTAAAAAACACGTTTTGACCCTTTCTGCACACTGGGGTTAAGGGCTGAGTGTGTGGGCACTTCTGAGCCTTGCTGTTACAAGGAGATTCAGTTGTCTGAAAAAACGCGTTTATTTCGGGCTGAAAAACACGTTTTGAAAAGTGTGATGTTACTGCCCCATAACTTACATGGGGTTGACCAAACTTGCAGAAACATGTTTATTTCTGCTGAAAAACACGTTTTGACACTTTCTGTACACTGGGGTTAAGGGCTGAGTGTGTGGGCTCTTCTGAGCCTTGCTGTTACAAGGAGATTCAGTTGTCTTAAAAAACGCGTTTATTTCGGGCTGAAAAACACGTTTTGAAAAGTGTGATGTTACTGCCCCATAACTTACATGGGGTTGACCAAACTTGGCAGAAACATGTTTATTTCTGCTGAAAAACACGTTTTGACACTTTCTGTACACTGGGGTTAAGGGCTGAGTGTGTGGGCTCTCTTAGCCTTGCTGTTACAAGGAGATTCAGTTGACTGAAAAACGCGTTTATTTCGGGCTAAAAAACACGTTTTGAAAAGTGTCATGTTACTGCCCCATAACTTACATGGGGTTGACCAAACTTGCAGAAACATGTTTATTTCTGCTGAAAAACACGTTTTGACCCTTTCTGTACACTGGGGTTAAGGGCTGAGTGTGTGGCTCTTCTGAGCCTTGCTGTTACAAGGAGATTCAGTTGTCTGAAAAAACGCGTTTATTTCGGGCTGAAAAACACGTTTTGAAAAGTGTGATGTTACTGCCCCATAACTTACATGGGGTTGACCAAACTTGCAGAAACATGTTTATTTCTGCTAAAAAACACGTTTTTACCCTTTCTGCACACTGGGGTTAAGGGCTGAGTGTGTGGGCACTTCTGAGCCTTGCTGTTACAAGTAGATTCAGTTGCCTGAAAAACGCGTTTATTTCGGGCTGAAAAACACGTTTTGAAAAGTGTCATGTTACTGCCCCATAACTTACATGGGGTTGACCAAACTTGCAGAAACATGTTTATTTCTGCTGAAAAACACGTTTTGACACTTTCTGTACACTGGGGTTAAGGGCTGAGTGTGTGGGCTCTTGTGAGCCTTGCTGTTACAAGGAGATTCAGTTGTCTTAAAAAACGCGTTTATTTCGGGCTGAAAAACACGTTTTGAAAAGGTGATGTTACTGCCCCATAACTTACATGGGGTTGACCAAACTTGCAGAAACATGTTTATTTCTGCTGAAAAACACGTTTTGACACTTTCTGTACACTGGGGTTAAGGGCTGAGTGTGTGGGCTCTTGTGAGCCTTGCTGTTACAAGGCGATTCAGTTGTCTTAAAAAACGCGTTTATTTCGGGCTGAAAAACACGTTTTGAAAAGTGTGATGTTACTGCCCCATAACTTACATGGGGTTGACCAAACTTGCAGAAACATGTTTATTTCTGCTGAAAAACACGTTTTGACACTTTCTGTACACTGGGGTTAAGGGCTGAGTGTGTGGGCTCTTCTGAGCCTTGCTGTTACAAGGAGATTCAGTTGTCTGAAAAAACGCGTTTATTTCGGGCTGAAAAACACGTTTTGAAAAGTGTGATGTTACTGCCCCATAACTTACATGGGGTTGACCAAACTTGCAGAAACATGTTTATTTCTGCTGAAAAACACGTTTTGACACTTTCTGTACACTGGGGTTAAGGGCTGAGTGTGTGGGCTCTTCTGAGCCTTGCTGTTACAAGGAGATTCAGTTGTCTGAAAAAACGCGTTTATTTCGGGCTGAAAAACACGTTTTGAAAGTGTGATGTTACTGCCCCATAACTTACATGGGGTTGACCAAACTTGCAGAAACATGTTTATTTCTGCTGAAAAACACGTTTTGACACTTTCTGTACACTGGGGTTAAGGGCTGAGTGTGTGGGCTCTTCTTAGCCTTGCTGTTACAAGGAGATTCAGTTGTCTGAAAAAACGCGTTTATTTCGGGCTGAAAAACACGTTTTGAAAAGTGTGATGTTTCTGGCCCATAACTTACATGGGGTTGACCAAACTTGCAGAAACATGTTTATTTCTGCTGAAAAACACGTTTTGACACTTTCTGTACACTGGGGTTAAGGGCTGAGTGTGTGGGCTCTTCTTAGCCTTGCTGTTACAAGGAGATTCAGTTGTCTGAAAAAACGCGTTTATTTCGGGCTGAAAAACACGTTTTGAAAAGTGTGATGTTACTGCCCCATAACTTACATGGGGTTGACCAAACTTGCAGAAACATGTTTATTTCTGCTGAAAAACACGTTTTGACAATTTCTGTACACTGGGGTTAAGGGCTGAGTGTGTGGGCTCTTGTGAGCCTTGCTGTTACAAGGAGATTCAGTTGTCTGAAAAACGCGTTTATTTCGGGCTGAAAAACACGTTTTGAAAAGTGTGATGTTACTGCCCCATAACTTACATGGGGTTGACCAAACTTGCAGAAACATGTTTATTTCTGCTGAAAAACACGTTTTGACACTTTCTGTACACTGGGGTTAAGGGCTGAGTGTGTGGGCTCTTCTTAGCCTTGCTGTTACAAGGAGATTCAGTTGACTGAAAAACGCGTTTATTTCGGGCTAAAAAACACGTTTTGAAAAGTGTCATGTTACTGCCCCATAACTTACATGGGGTTGACCAAACTTGCAGAAACATGTTTATTTCTGCTGAAAAACACGTTTTGACCCTTTCTGTACACTGGGGTTAAGGGCTGAGTGTGTGGGCTCTTCTGAGCCTTGCTGTTACAAGGAGATTCAGTTGTCTGAAAAAAACGCGTTTATTTCGGGCTGAAAAACACGTTTTGAAAAGTGTGATGTTACTGCCCCATAACTTACATGGGGTTGACCAAACTTGCAGAAACATGTTTATTTCTGCTAAAAAACACGTTTTTACCCCTTTCTGCACACTGGGTTAAGGGCTGAGTGTGTGGGCACTTCTGAGCCTTGCTGTTACAAGTAGATTCAGTTGCCTGAAAAAACGCGTTTATTTCGGGCTGAAAAACACGTTTTGAAAAGTGTCATGTTACTGCCCCATAACTTACATGGGGTTGACCAAACTTGCAGAAACATGTTTATTTCTGCTGAAAAACACGTTTTGACACTTTCTGTACACTGGGGTTAAGGGCTGAGTGTGTGGGCTCTTGTGAGCCTTGCTGTTACAAGGAGATTCAGTTGTCTTAAAAAACGCGTTTATTTCGGGCTGAAAAACACGTTTTGAAAAGGTGATGTTACTGCCCCATAACTTACATGGGGTTGACCAAACTTGCAGAAACATGTTTATTTCTGCTGAAAAACACGTTTTGACACTTTCTGTACACTGGGGTTAAGGGCTGAGTGTGTGGGCTCTTGTGAGCCTTGCTGTTACAAGGAGATTCAGTTGTCTTAAAAAACGCGTTTATTTCGGGCTGAAAAACACGTTTTGAAAAGTGTGATGTTACTGCCCCATAACTTACATGGGGTTGACCAAACTTGCAGAAACATGTTTATTTCTGCTGAAAAACACGTTTTGACACTTTCTGTACACTGGGGTTAAGGGCTGAGTGTGTGGGCTCTTCTGAGCCTTGCTGTTACAAGGAGATTCAGTTGTCTGAAAAAACGCGTTTATTTCGGGCTGAAAAACACGTTTTGAAAAGTGTGATGTTACTGCCCCATAACTTACATGGGGTTGACCAAACTTGCAGAAACATGTTTATTTCTGCTGAAAACACGTTTTGACACTTTCTGTACACTGGGGTTAAGGGCTGAGTGTGTGGGCTCTTCTGAGCCTTGCTGTTACAAGGAGATTCAGTTGTCTGAAAAAACGCGTTTATTTCGGGCTGAAAAACACGTTTTGAAAAGTGTGATGTTACTGCCCCATAACTTACATGGGGTTGACCAAACTTGCAGAAACATGTTTATTTCTGCTGAAAAACACGTTTTGACACTTTCTGTACACTGGGGTTAAGGGCTGAGTGTGTGGGCTCTTCTTAGCCTTGCTGTTACAAGGAGATTCAGTTGTCTGAAAAAACGCGTTTATTTCGGGCTGAAAAACACGTTTTGAAAAGTGTGATGTTTCTGGCCCATAACTTACATGGGGTTGACCAAACTTGCAGAAACATGTTTATTTCTGCTGAAAAACACGTTTTGACACTTTCTGTACACTGGGGTTAAGGGCTGAGTGTGTGGGCTCTTCTGAGCCTTGCTGTTACAAGGAGATTCAGTTGTCTGAAAAAACGCGTTTATTTCGGGCTGAAAAACACGTTTTGAAAAGTGTGATGTTACTGCCCCATAACTTACATGGGGTTGACCAAACTTGCAGAAACATGTTTATTTCTGCTAAAAAACACGTTTTTACCCTTTCTGCACACTGGGGTTAAGGGCTGAGTGTGTGGGCACTTCTGAGCCTTGCTGTTACAAGTAGATTCAGTTGCCTGAAAAAACGCGTTTATTTCGGGCTGAAAAACACGTTTTGAAAAGTGTCATGTTACTGCCCCATAACTTACATGGGGTTGACCAAACTTGCAGAAACATGTTTATTTCTGCTGAAAAACACGTTTTGACACTTTCTGTACACTGGGGTTAAGGGCTGAGTGTGTGGGCTCTTGTGAGCCTTGCTGTTACAAGGAGATTCAGTTGTCTTAAAAAACGCGTTTATTTCGGGCTGAAAAACACGTTTTGAAAAGGTGATGTTACTGCCCCATAACTTACATGGGGTTGACCAAACTTGCAGAAACATGTTTATTTCTGCTGAAAAACACGTTTTGACACTTTCTGTACACTGGGGTTAAGGGCTGAGTGTGTGGGCTCTTGTGAGCCTTGCTGTTACAAGGAGATTCAGTTGTCTTAAAAAACGCGTTTATTTCGGGCTGAAAAACACGTTTTGAAAAGGTGATGTTACTGCCCCATAACTTACATGGGGTTGACCAAACTTGCAGAAACATGTTTATTTCTGCTGAAAAACACGTTTTGACACTTTCTGTACACTGGGGTTAAGGGCTGAGTGTGTGGGCTCTTGTGAGCCTTGCTGTTACAAGGAGATTCAGTTGTCTTAAAAAACGCGTTTATTTCGGGCTGAAAAACACGTTTTGAAAAGTGTGATGTTACTGCCCCATAACTTACATGGGGTTGACCAAACTTGCAGAAACATGTTTATTTCTGCTGAAAAACACGTTTTGACACTTTCTGTACACTGGGGTTAAGGGCTGAGTGTGTGGGCTCTTCTGAGCCTTGCTGTTACAAGGAGATTCAGTTGTCTGAAAAAACGCGTTTATTTCGGGCTGAAAAACACGTTTTGAAAAGTGTGATGTTACTGCCCCATAACTTACATGGGGTTGACCAAACTTGCAGAAACATGTTTATTTCTGCTGAAAAACACGTTTTGAAACTTTCTGTACACTGGGGTTAAGGGCTGAGTGTGTGGGCTCTTCTTAGCCTTGCTGTTACAAGGAGATTCAGTTGACTGAAAAAACGCGTTTATTTCGGGCTAAAAAACACGTTTTGAAAAGTGTCATGTTACTGCCCCATAACTTACATGGGGTTGACCAAACTTGCAGAAACATGTTTATTTCTGCTGAAAAACACGTTTTGACACTTTCTGTACACTGGGGTTAAGGGCTGTGTGTGTGGGCTCTTCTTAGCCTTGCTGTTACAAGGAGATTCAGTTGTCTGAAAAAACGCGTTTATTTCGGGCTGAAAAACACGTTTTGAAAAGTGTGATGTTACTGCCCCATAACTTACATGGGGTTGACCAAACTTGCAGAAACATGTTTATTTCTGCTGAAAAACACGTTTTGACAATTTCTGTACACTGGGGTTAAGGGCTGAGTGTGTGGGCTCTTGTGAGCCTTGCTGTTACAAGGAGATTCAGTTGTCTGAAAAAACGCGTTTATTTCGGGCTGAAAAACACGTTTTGAAAAGTGTGATGTTACTGCCCCATAACTTACATGGGGTTGACCAAACTTGCAGAAACATGTTTATTTCTGCTGAAAAACACGTTTTGACACTTTCTGTACACTGGGGTTAAAGGCTGAGTGTGTGGGCTCTTCTGAGCCTTGCTGTTACAAGGAGATTCAGTTGTCTGAAAAAACGCGTTTATTTCGGGCTGAAAAACACGTTTTGAAAAGTGTGATGTTACTGCCCCATAACTTACATGGGGTTGACCAAACTTGCAGAAACATGTTTATTTCTGCTGAAAAACACGTTTTGACACTTTCTGTACACTGGGGTTAAAGGCTGAGTGTGTGGGCTCTTCTGAGCCTTGCTGTTACAAGGAGATTCAGTTGTCTGAAAAAACGCGTTTATTTCGGGCTGAAAAACATGTTTTGAAAAGTGTGATGTTACTGCCCCATAACTTACATGGGGTTGACCAAACTTGCAGAAACATGTTTATTTCTGCTGAAAAACACGTTTTGACCCTTTCTGCACACTGGGGTTAAGGGCTGAGTGTGTGGGCACTTCTGAGCCTTGCTGTTACAAGGAGATTCAGTTGTCTGAAAAAACGCGTTTATTTCGGGCTGAAAAACACGTTTTGAAAAGTGTGATGTTACTGCCCCATAACTTACATGGGGTTGACCAAACTTGCAGAAACATGTTTATTTCTGCTGAAAAACACGTTTTGACACTTTCTGTACACTGGGGTTAAGGGCTGAGTGTGTGGGCTCTTCTGAGCCTTGCTGTTACAAGGAGATTCAGTTGTCTGAAAAAACGCGTTTATTTCGGGCTGAAAAACACGTTTTGAAAAGTGTGATGTTACTGCCCCATAACTTACATGGGGTTGACCAAACTTGCAGAAACATGTTTATTTCTGCTGAAAAACACGTTTTGACACTTTCTGTACACTGGGGTTAAGGGCTGAGTGTGTGGGCTCTTCTTAGCCTTGCTGTTACAAGGAGATTCAGTTGACTGAAAAAACGCGTTTATTTTGGGCTAAAAAACACGTTTTGAAAAGTGTCATGTTACTGCCCCATAACTTACATGGGGTTGACCAAACTTGCAGAAACATGTTTATTTCTGCTGAAAAACACGTTTTGACACTTTCTGTACACTGGGGTTAAGGGCTGTGTGTGTGGGCTCTTCTTAGCCTTGCTGTTACAAGGAGATTCAGTTGTCTGAAAAAACGCGTTTATTTCGGGCTGAAAAACACGTTTTGAAAAGTGTGATGTTACTGCCCCATAACTTACATGGGGTTGACCAAACTTGCAGAAACATGTTTATTTCTGCTGAAAAACACTTTTTGACACTTTCTGTACACTGGGGTTAAGGGCTGAGTGTGTGGGGTCTTCTGAGCCTTGCTGTTACAAGGAGATTCAGTTGTCTGAAAAAACGCGTTTATTTCGGGCTGAAAAACACGTTTTGAAAAGTGTGATGTTACTGCCCCATAACTTACATGGGGTTGACCAAACTTGCAGAAACATGTTTATTTCTGCTGAAAAACACGTTTTGACACTTTCTGTATACTGGGGTTAAGGGCTGAGTGTGTGGGCTCTTCTGAGCCTTGCTGTTACAAGGAGATTCAGTTGTCTGAAAAAACGCGTTTATTTCGGGCTGAAAAACACGTTTTGAAAAGTGTGATGTTACTGCCCCATAACTTACATGGGGTTGACCAAACTTGCAGAAACATGTTTATTTCTGCTGAAAAACACGTTTTGACACTTTCTGTACACTGGGGTTAAGGGCTGAGTGTGTGGGCTCTTCTGAGCCTTGCTGTTACAAGGAGATTCAGTTGTCTGAAAAAACGTGTTTATTTCGGGCTGAAAAACACGTTTTGAAAAGTGTGATGTTACTGCCCCATAACTTACATGGGGTTGACCAAACTTGCAGAAACATGTTTATTTCTGCTGAAAAACACGTTTTGACACTTTCTGTACACTGGGGTTAAGGGCTGAGTGTGTGGGCTCTTCTGAGCCTTGCTGTTACAAGGAGATTCAGTTGTCTGAAAAAACGCGTTTATTTCGGGCTGAAAAACACGTTTTGAAAAGTGTGATGTTACTGCCCCATAACTTACATGGGGTTGACCAAACTTGCAGAAACATGTTTATTTCTGCTGAAAAACACGTTTTGACACTTTCTGTACACTGGGGTTAAGGGCTGAGTGTGTGGGCTCTTCTGAGCCTTGCTGTTACAAGGAGATTCAGTTGTCTGAAAAAACGCGTTTATTTCGGGCTGAAAAACACGTTTTGAAAAGTGTGATGTTACTGCCCCATAACTTACATGGGGTTGACCAAACTTGCAGAAACATGTTTATTTCTGCTGAAAAACACGTTTTGACACTTTCTGTACACTGGGGTTAAGGGCTGAGTGTGTGGGCTCTTCTTAGCCTTGCTGTTACAAGGAGATTCAGTTGACTGAAAAAACGCGTTTATTTCGGGCTAAAAACACGTTTTGAAAAGTGTCATGTTACTGCCCCATAACTTACATGGGGTTGACCAAACTTGCAGAAACATGTTTATTTCTGCTGAAAAACACGTTTTGACACTTTCTGTACACTGGGGTTAAGGGCTGTGTGTGTGGGCTCTTCTTAGCCTTGCTGTTACAAGGAGATTCAGTTGTCTGAAAAAACGCGTTTATTTCGGGCTGAAAAACACGTTTTGAAAAGTGTGATGTTACTGCCCCATAACTTACATGGGGTTGACCAAACTTGCAGAAACATGTTTATTTCTGCTGAAAAACACTTTTTGACACTTTTTTGTACACTGGGGTTAAGGGCTGAGTGTGTGGGCTCTTCTGAGCCTTGCTGTTACAAGGAGATTCAGTTGTCTGAAAAAACGCGTTTATTTCGGGCTGAAAAACACGTTTTGAAAAGTGTGATGTTACTGCCCCATAACTTACATGGGGTTGACCAAACTTGCAGAAACATGTTTATTTCTGCTGAAAAACACGTTTTGACACTTTCTGTACACTGGGGTTAAGGGCTGAGTGTGTGGGCTCTTCTGAGCCTTGCTGTTACAAGGAGATTCAGTTGTCTGAAAAAACGCGTTTATTTCGGGCTGAAAAACACGTTTTGAAAAGTGTGATGTTACTGCCCCATAACTTACATGGGGTTGACCAAACTTGCAGAAACATGTTTATTTCTGCTGAAAAACACGTTTTGACACTTTCTGTACACTGGGGTTAAGGGCTGAGTGTGTGGGCTCTTCTGAGCCTTGCTGTTACAAGGAGATTCAGTTGTCTGAAAAAACGCGTTTATTTCGGGCTGAAAAACACGTTTTGAAAAGTGTGATGTTACTGCCCCATAACTTACATGGGGTTGACCAAACTTGCAGAAACATGTTTATTTCTGCTGAAAAACACGTTTTGACACTTTCTGTACACTGGGGTTAAGGGCTGAGTGTGTGGGCTCTTCTGAGCCTTGCTGTTACAAGGAGATTCAGTTGTTTGAAAAAACGCGTTTATTTCGGGCTGAAAAACACGTTTTGAAAAGTGTGATGTTACTGCCCCATAACTTACATGGGGTTGACCAAACTTGCAGAAACATGTTTATTTCTGCTGAAAAACACGTTTTGACACTTTCTGTACACTGGGGATAAGGGCTGAGTGTGTGGGCTCTTCTGAGCCTTGCTGTGACATGGAGATTCAGTTGTCTGAAAAAACGCGTTTATTTCGGGCTGAAAAACACGTTTTGAAAAGTGTGATGTTACTACCCCATAACTTACATGGGGTTGACCAAACTTGCAGAAACATGTTTATTTCTGCTAAAAAACACGTTTTGACCCTTTCTGCACACTGGGGTTAAGGGCTGAGTGTGTGGGCACTTCTGAGCCTTGCTGTTTCAAGTAGATTCAGTTGCCTGAAAAAACGCGTTTATTTCGGGCTGAAAAACACGTTTTGAAAAGTGTGATGTTACTGCCCCATAACTTACATGGGGTTGACCAAACTTGCAGAAACATGTTTATTTCTGCTGAAAAACACGTTTTGACACTTTCTGTACACTGGGGTTAAGGGCTGAGTGTGTGGGCTCTTGTGAGCCTTGCTGTTACAAGGAGATTCAGTTGTCTGAAAAAACGCGTTTATTTCGGGCTGAAAAACACGTTTTGAAAAGTGTGATGTTACTGCCCCATAACTTACATGGGGTTGACCAAACTTGCAGAAACATGTTTATTTCTGCTAAAAAACACGTTTTGACCCTTTCTGCACACTGCGGTTAAGGGCTGAGTGTGTGGGCTCTTCTGAGCCTTGCTGTTACAAGTAGATTCAGTTGCCTGAAAAAACGCGTTTATTTCGGGCTGAAAAACACGTTTTGAAAAGTATGATGTTACTGCCCCATAACTTACATGGGGTTGACCAAACTTGCAGAAACATGTTTATTTCTGCTGAAAAACACGTTTTGACACTTTCTGTACACTGGGGTTAAGGGCTGAGTGTGTGGGCTCTTGTGAGCCTTGCTGTTACAAGGAGATTCAGTTGTCTGAAAAAACGCGTTTATTTCGGGCTGAAAAACACGTTTTGAAAAGTGTGATGTTACTGCCCCATAACTTACATGGGGTTGACCAAACTTGCAGAAACATGTTTATTTCTGCAGAAAACACGTTTTGACACTTTCTGTACACTGGGGTTAAGGGCTGAGTGTGTGGGCTCTTCTGAGCCTTGCTGTTACAAGGAGATTCAGTTGTCTGAAAAAACGCGTTTATTTCGGGCTGAAAAACAAGTTTTGAAAAGTGTGATGTTACTGCCCCATAACTTACATGGGGTTGACCAAACTTGCAGAAACATGTTTATTTCTGCTGAAAAACACGTTTTGACACTTTCTGTACACTGGGGTTAAAGGCTGAGTGTGTGGGCTCTTCTGAGCCTTGCTGTTACAAGGAGATTCAGTTGTCTGAAAAAACGCGTTTATTTCGGGTTGAAAAACACGTTTTGAAAAGTGTGATGTTACTGCCCCGTAACTTACATGGGGTTGACCAAACTTGCAGAAACATGTTTATTTCTGCTGAAAAACACGTTTTGACACTTTCTGTACACTGGGGTTAAAGGTGAGTGTGTGGGCTCTTCTGAGCCTTGCTGTTACAAGGAGATTCAGTTGTCTGAAAAAACGCGTTTATTTCGGGCTGAAAAACATGTTTTGAAAAGTGTGATGTTACTGCCCCATAACTTACATGGGGTTGACCAAACTTGCAGAAACATGTTTATTTCTGCTGAAAAACACGTTTTGACACTTTCTGTACACTGGGGTTAAGGGCTGAGTGTGTGGGCTCTTCTGAGCCTTGCTGTTACAAGGAGATTCAGTTGTCTGAAAAAACGCGTTTATTTCGGGCTGAAAAACACGTTTTGAAAAGTGTGATGTTACTGCCCCATAACTTACATGGGGTTGACCAAACTTGCAGAAACATGTTTATTTCTGCTGAAAAACACGTTTTGACACTTTCTGTACACTGGGGTTAAGGGCTGAGTGTGTGGGCTCTTGTGAGCCTTGCTGTTACAAGGAGATTCAGTTGTCTTAAAAAACGCGTTTATTTCGGGCTGAAAAACACGTTTTGAAAAGGTGATGTTACTGCCCCATAACTTACATGGGGTTGACCAAACTTGCAGAAACATGTTTATTTCTGCTGAAAAACACGTTTTGACACTTTCTGTACACTGGGGTTAAGGGCTGAGTGTGTGGGCTCTTCTGAGCCTTGCTGTTACAAGGAGATTCAGTTGTCTGAAAAAACGCGTTTATTTCGGGCTGAAAAACACGTTTTGAAAAGTGTGATGTTACTGCCCCATAACTTACATGGGGTTGACCAAACTTGCAGAAACATGTTTATTTCTGCTGAAAAACACGTTTTAACACTTTCTGTACACTGGGGTTAAGGGCTGAGTGTGTGGGCTCTTCTGAGCCTTGCTGTTACAAGGAGATTCAGTTGTCTGAAAAAACGCGTTTATTTCGGGCTGAAAAACACGTTTTGAAAAGTGTGATGTTACTGCCCCATAACTTACATGGGGTTGACCAAACTTGCAGAAACATGTTTATTTCTGCTGAAAAACACGTTTTGACACTTTCTGTACACTGGAGTTAAGGGCTGAGTGTGTGGGCTCTTCTTAGCCTTGCTGTTACAAGGAGATTCAGTTGTCTGAAAAAACGCGTTTATTTCGGGCTGAAAAACACGTTTTGAAAAGTGTGATGTTTCTGGCCCATAACTTACATGGGGTTGACCAAACTTGCAGAAACATGTTTATTTCTGCTGAAAAACACGTTTTGACACTTTCTGTACACTGGGGTTAAGGGCTGAGTGTGTGGGCTCTTCTGAGCCTTGCTGTTACAAGGAGATTCAGTTGTCTGAAAAAACGCGTTTATTTCGGGCTGAAAAACACGTTTTGAAAAGTGTGATGTTACTGCCCCATAACTTACATGGGGTTGACCAAACTTGCAGAAACATGTTTATTTCTGCTAAAAAACACGTTTTTACCCTTTCTGCACACTGGGGTTAAGGGCTGAGTGTGTGGGCACTTCTGAGCCTTGCTGTTACAAGTAGATTCAGTTGCCTGAAAAAACGCGTTTATTTCGGGCTGAAAAACACGTTTTGAAAAGTGTCATGTTACTGCCCCATAACTTACATGGGGTTGACCAAACTTGCAGAAACATGTTTATTTCTGCTGAAAAACACGTTTTGGCACTTTCTGTACACTGGGGTTAAGGGCTGAGTGTGTGGGCTCTTGTGAGCCTTGCTGTTACAAGGAGATTCAGTTGTCTTAAAAAACGCGTTTATTTCGGGCTGAAAAACACGTTTTGAAAAGGTGATGTTACTGCCCCATAACTTACATGGGGTTGACCAAACTTGCAGAAACATGTTTATTTCTGCTGAAAAACACGTTTTGACACTTTCTGTACACTGGGGTTAAGGGCTGAGTGTGTGGGCTCTTCTTAGCCTTGCTGTTACAAGGAGATTCAGTTGTCTGAAAAAACGCGTTTATTTCGGGCTGAAAAACACGTTTTGAAAAGTGTGATGTTTCTGGCCCATAACTTACATGGGGTTGACCAAACTTGCAGAAACATGTTTATTTCTGCTGAAAAACACGTTTTGACACTTTCTGTACACTGGGGTTAAGGGCTGAGTGTGTGGGCTCTTCTGAGCCTTGCTGTTACAAGGAGATTCAGTTGTCTGAAAAAACGCGTTTATTTCGGGCTGAAAAACACGTTTTGAAAAGTGTGATGTTACTGCCCCATAACTTACATGGGGTTGACCAAACTTGCAGAAACATGTTTATTTCTGCTGAAAAACACGTTTTGACACTTTCTGTACACTGGGGTTAAGGGCTGAGTGTGTGGGCTCTTGTGAGCCTTGCTGTTACAAGGAGATTCAGTTGTCTTAAAAAACGCGTTTATTTCGGGCTGAAAAACACGTTTTGAAAAGGTGATGTTACTGCCCCATAACTTACATGGGGTTGACCAAACTTGCAGAAACATGTTTATTTCTGCTGAAAAACACGTTTTGACACTTTCTGTACACTGGGGTTAAGGGCTGAGTGTGTGGGCTCTTGTGAGCCTTGCTGTTACAAGGAGATTCAGTTGTCTTAAAAAACGCGTTTATTTCGGGCTGAAAAACACGTTTTGAAAAGGTGATGTTACTGCCCCATAACTTACATGGGGTTGACCAAACTTGCAGAAACATGTTTATTTCTGCTGAAAAACACGTTTTGACACTTTCTGTACACTGGGGTTAAGGGCTGAGTGTGTGGGCTCTTGTGAGCCTTGCTGTTACAAGGAGATTCAGTTGTCTTAAAAAACGCGTTTATTTCGGGCTGAAAAACACGTTTTGAAAAGTGTGATGTTACTGCCCCATAACTTACATGGGGTTGACCAAACTTGCAGAAACATGTTTATTTCTGCTGAAAAACACGTTTTGACACTTTCTGTACACTGGGGTTAAGGGCTGAGTGTGTGGGCTCTTCTGAGCCTTGCTGTTACAAGGAGATTCAGTTGTCTGAAAAAACGCGTTTATTTCGGGCTGAAAAACACGTTTTGAAAAGTGTGATGTTACTGCCCCATAACTTACATGGGGTTGACCAAACTTGCAGAAACATGTTTATTTCTGCTGAAAAACACGTTTTGAAACTTTCTGTACACTGGGGTTAAGGGCTGAGTGTGTGGGCTCTTCTTAGCCTTGCTGTTACAAGGAGATTCAGTTGACTGAAAAAACGCGTTTATTTCGGGCTAAAAAACACGTTTTGAAAAGTGTCATGTTACTGCCCCATAACTTACATGGGGTTGACCAAACTTGCAGAAACATGTTTATTTCTGCTGAAAAACACGTTTTGACACTTTCTGTACACTGGGGTTAAGGGCTGTGTGTGTGGGCTCTTCTTAGCCTTGCTGTTACAAGGAGATTCAGTTGTCTGAAAAAACGCGTTTATTTCGGGCTGAAAAACACGTTTTGAAAAGTGTGATGTTACTGCCCCATAACTTACATGGGGTTGACCAAACTTGCAGAAACATGTTTATTTCTGCTGAAAAACACGTTTTGACAATTTCTGTACACTGGGGTTAAGGGCTGAGTGTGTGGGCTCTTGTGAGCCTTGCTGTTACAAGGAGATTCAGTTGTCTGAAAAAACGCGTTTATTTCGGGCTGAAAAACACGTTTTGAAAAGTGTGATGTTACTGCCCCATAACTTACATGGGGTTGACCAAACTTGCAGAAACATGTTTATTTCTGCTGAAAAACACGTTTTGACACTTTCTGTACACTGGGGTTAAAGGCTGAGTGTGTGGGCTCTTCTGAGCCTTGCTGTTACAAGGAGATTCAGTTGTCTGAAAAAACGCGTTTATTTCGGGCTGAAAAACACGTTTTGAAAAGTGTGATGTTACTGCCCCATAACTTACATGGGGTTGACCAAACTTGCAGAAACATGTTTATTTCTGCTGAAAAACACGTTTTGACACTTTCTGTACACTGGGGTTAAAGGCTGAGTGTGTGGGCTCTTCTGAGCCTTGCTGTTACAAGGAGATTCAGTTGTCTGAAAAAACGCGTTTATTTCGGGCTGAAAAACATGTTTTGAAAAGTGTGATGTTACTGCCCCATAACTTACATGGGGTTGACCAAACTTGCAGAAACATGTTTATTTCTGCTGAAAAACACGTTTTGACCCTTTCTGCACACTGGGGTTAAGGGCTGAGTGTGTGGGCACTTCTGAGCCTTGCTGTTACAAGGAGATTCAGTTGTCTGAAAAAACGCGTTTATTTCGGGCTGAAAAACACGTTTTGAAAAGTGTGATGTTACTGCCCCATAACTTACATGGGGTTGACCAAACTTGCAGAAACATGTTTATTTCTGCTGAAAAACACGTTTTGACACTTTCTGTACACTGGGGTTAAGGGCTGAGTGTGTGGGCTCTTCTGAGCCTTGCTGTTACAAGGAGATTCAGTTGTCTGAAAAAACGCGTTTATTTCGGGCTGAAAAACACGTTTTGAAAAGTGTGATGTTACTGCCCCATAACTTACATGGGGTTGACCAAACTTGCAGAAACATGTTTATTTCTGCTGAAAAACACGTTTTGACACTTTCTGTACACTGGGGTTAAGGGCTGAGTGTGTGGGCTCTTCTTAGCCTTGCTGTTACAAGGAGATTCAGTTGACTGAAAAAACGCGTTTATTTTGGGCTAAAAAACACGTTTTGAAAAGTGTCATGTTACTGCCCCATAACTTACATGGGGTTGACCAAACTTGCAGAAACATGTTTATTTCTGCTGAAAAACACGTTTTGACACTTTCTGTACACTGGGGTTAAGGGCTGTGTGTGTGGGCTCTTCTTAGCCTTGCTGTTACAAGGAGATTCAGTTGTCTGAAAAAACGCGTTTATTTCGGGCTGAAAAACACGTTTTGAAAAGTGTGATGTTACTGCCCCATAACTTACATGGGGTTGACCAAACTTGCAGAAACATGTTTATTTCTGCTGAAAAACACTTTTTGACACTTTCTGTACACTGGGGTTAAGGGCTGAGTGTGTGGGGTCTTCTGAGCCTTGCTGTTACAAGGAGATTCAGTTGTCTGAAAAAACGCGTTTATTTCGGGCTGAAAAACACGTTTTGAAAAGTGTGATGTTACTGCCCCATAACTTACATGGGGTTGACCAAACTTGCAGAAACATGTTTATTTCTGCTGAAAAACACGTTTTGACACTTTCTGTATACTGGGGTTAAGGGCTGAGTGTGTGGGCTCTTCTGAGCCTTGCTGTTACAAGGAGATTCAGTTGTCTGAAAAAACGCGTTTATTTCGGGCTGAAAAACACGTTTTGAAAAGTGTGATGTTACTGCCCCATAACTTACATGGGGTTGACCAAACTTGCAGAAACATGTTTATTTCTGCTGAAAAACACGTTTTGACACTTTCTGTACACTGGGGTTAAGGGCTGAGTGTGTGGGCTCTTCTGAGCCTTGCTGTTACAAGGAGATTCAGTTGTCTGAAAAAACGTGTTTATTTCGGGCTGAAAAACACGTTTTGAAAAGTGTGATGTTACTGCCCCATAACTTACATGGGGTTGACCAAACTTGCAGAAACATGTTTATTTCTGCTGAAAAACACGTTTTGACACTTTCTGTACACTGGGGTTAAGGGCTGAGTGTGTGGGCTCTTCTGAGCCTTGCTGTTACAAGGAGATTCAGTTGTCTGAAAAAACGTGTTTATTTCGGGCTGAAAAACACGTTTTGAAAAGTGTGATGTTACTGCCCCATAACTTACATGGGGTTGACCAAACTTGCAGAAACATGTTTATTTCTGCTGAAAAACACGTTTTGACACTTTCTGTACACTGGGGTTAAGGGCTGAGTGTGTGGGCTCTTCTGAGCCTTGCTGTTACAAGGAGATTCAGTTGTCTGAAAAAACGCGTTTATTTCGGGCTGAAAAACACGTTTTGAAAAGTGTGATGTTACTGCCCCATAACTTACATGGGGTTGACCAAACTTGCAGAAACATGTTTATTTCTGCTGAAAAACACGTTTTGACACTTTCTGTACACTGGGGTTAAGGGCTGAGTGTGTGGGCTCTTCTTAGCCTTGCTGTTACAAGGAGATTCAGTTGACTGAAAAAACGCGTTTATTTCGGGCTAAAAAACACGTTTTGAAAAGTGTCATGTTACTGCCCCATAACTTACATGGGGTTGACCAAACTTGCAGAAACATGTTTATTTCTGCTGAAAAACACGTTTTGACACTTTCTGTACACTGGGGTTAAGGGCTGTGTGTGTGGGCTCTTCTTAGCCTTGCTGTTACAAGGAGATTCAGTTGTCTGAAAAAACGCGTTTATTTCGGGCTGAAAAACACGTTTTGAAAAGTGTGATGTTACTGCCCCATAACTTACATGGGGTTGACCAAACTTGCAGAAACATGTTTATTTCTGCTGAAAAACACTTTTTGACACTTTCTGTACACTGGGGTTAAGGGCTGAGTGTGTGGGCTCTTCTGAGCCTTGCTGTTACAAGGAGATTCAGTTGTCTGAAAAAACGCGTTTATTTCGGGCTGAAAAACACGTTTTGAAAAGTGTGATGTTACTGCCCCATAACTTACATGGGGTTGACCAAACTTGCAGAAACATGTTTATTTCTGCTGAAAAACACGTTTTGACACTTTCTGTACACTGGGGTTAAGGGCTGAGTGTGTGGGCTCTTCTGAGCCTTGCTGTTACAAGGAGATTCAGTTGTCTGAAAAAACGTGTTTATTTCGGGCTGAAAAACACGTTTTGAAAAGTGTGATGTTACTGCCCCATAACTTACATGGGGTTGACCAAACTTGCAGAAACATGTTTATTTCTGCTGAAAAACACGTTTTGACACTTTCTGTACACTGGGGTTAAGGGCTGAGTGTGTGGGCTCTTCTGAGCCTTGCTGTTACAAGGAGATTCAGTTGTCTGAAAAAACGTGTTTATTTCGGGCTGAAAAACACGTTTTGAAAAGTGTGATGTTACTGCCCCATAACTTACATGGGGTTGACCAAACTTGCAGAAACATGTTTATTTCTGCTGAAAAACACGTTTTGACACTTTCTGTACACTGGGGTTAAGGGCTGAGTGTGTGGGCTCTTCTGAGCCTTGCTGTTACAAGGAGATTCAGTTGTCTGAAAAAACGCGTTTATTTCGGGCTGAAAAACACGTTTTGAAAAGTGTGATGTTACTGCCCCATAACTTACATGGGGTTGACCAAACTTGCAGAAACATGTTTATTTCTGCTGAAAAACACGTTTTGACACTTTCTGTACACTGGGGTTAAGGGCTGAGTGTGTGGGCTCTTCTTAGCCTTGCTGTTACAAGGAGATTCAGTTGACTGAAAAAACGCGTTTATTTCGGGCTAAAAAACACGTTTTGAAAAGTGTCATGTTACTGCCCCATAACTTACATGGGGTTGACCAAACTTGCAGAAACATGTTTATTTCTGCTGAAAAACACGTTTTGACACTTTCTGTACACTGGGGTTAAGGGCTGTGTGTGTGGGCTCTTCTTAGCCTTGCTGTTACAAGGAGATTCAGTTGTCTGAAAAAACGCGTTTATTTCGGGCTGAAAAACACGTTTTGAAAAGTGTGATGTTACTGCCCCATAACTTACATGGGGTTGACCAAACTTGCAGAAACATGTTTATTTCTGCTGAAAAACACGTTTTGACACTTTCTGTACACTGGGGTTAAGGGCTGAGTGTGTGGGCTCTTCTGAGCCTTGCTGTTACAAGGAGATTCAGTTGTCTGAAAAAACGCGTTTATTTCGGGCTGAAAAACACGTTTTGAAAAGTGTGATGTTACTGCCCCATAACTTACATGGGGTTGACCAAACTTGCAGAAACATGTTTATTTCTGCTGAAAAACACGTTTTGACACTTTCTGTACACTGGGGTTAAGGGCTGAGTGTGTGGGCTCTTCTGAGCCTTGCTGTTACAAGGAGATTCAGTTGTCTGAAAAAACGCGTTTATTTCGGGCTGAAAAACACGTTTTGAAAAGTGTGATGTTACTGCCCCATAACTTACATGGGGTTGACCAAACTTGCAGAAACATGTTTATTTCTGCTGAAAAACACGTTTTGACACTTTCTGTACACTGGGGTTAAGGGCTGAGTGTGTGGGCTCTTCTGAGCCTTGCTGTTACAAGGAGATTCAGTTGTTTGAAAAAACGCGTTTATTTCGGGCTGAAAAACACGTTTTGAAAAGTGTGATGTTACTGCCCCATAACTTACATGGGGTTGACCAAACTTGCAGAAACATGTTTATTTCTGCTGAAAAACACGTTTTGACACTTTCTGTACACTGGGGTTAAGGGCTGAGTGTGTGGGCTCTTCTGAGCCTTGCTGTGACATGGAGATTCAGTTGTCTGAAAAAACGCGTTTATTTCGGGCTGAAAAACACGTTTTGAAAAGTGTGATGTTACTACCCCATAACTTACATGGGGTTGACCAAACTTGCAGAAACATGTTTATTTCTGCTAAAAAACACGTTTTGACCCTTTCTGCACACTGGGGTTAAGGGCTGAGTGTGTGGGCACTTCTGAGCCTTGCTGTTTCAAGTAGATTCAGTTGCCTGAAAAAACGCGTTTATTTCGGGCTGAAAAACACGTTTTGAAAAGTGTGATGTTACTGCCCCATAACTTACATGGGGTTGACCAAACTTGCAGAAACATGTTTATTTCTGCTGAAAAACACGTTTTGACACTTTCTGTACACTGGGGTTAAGGGCTGAGTGTGTGGGCTCTTGTGAGCCTTGCTGTTACAAGGAGATTCAGTTGTCTGAAAAAACGCGTTTATTTCGGGCTGAAAAACACGTTTTGAAAAGTGTGATGTTACTGCCCCATAACTTACATGGGGTTGACCAAACTTGCAGAAACATGTTTATTTCTGCTAAAAAACACGTTTTGACCCTTTCTGCACACTGCGGTTAAGGGCTGAGTGTGTGGGCTCTTCTGAGCCTTGCTGTTACAAGTAGATTCAGTTGCCTGAAAAAACGCGTTTATTTCGGGCTGAAAAACACGTTTTGAAAAGTATGATGTTACTGCCCCATAACTTACATGGGGTTGACCAAACTTGCAGAAACATGTTTATTTCTGCTGAAAAACACGTTTTGACACTTTCTGTACACTGGGGTTAAGGGCTGAGTGTGTGGGCTCTTGTGAGCCTTGCTGTTACAAGGAGATTCAGTTGTCTGAAAAAACGCGTTTATTTCGGGCTGAAAAACACGTTTTGAAAAGTGTGATGTTACTGCCCCATAACTTACATGGGGTTGACCAAACTTGCAGAAACATGTTTATTTCTGCAGAAAACACGTTTTGACACTTTCTGTACACTGGGGTTAAGGGCTGAGTGTGTGGGCTCTTCTGAGCCTTGCTGTTACAAGGAGATTCAGTTGTCTGAAAAAACGCGTTTATTTCGGGCTGAAAAACAAGTTTTGAAAAGTGTGATGTTACTGCCCCATAACTTACATGGGGTTGACCAAACTTGCAGAAACATGTTTATTTCTGCTGAAAAACACGTTTTGACACTTTCTGTACACTGGGGTTAAGGGCTGAGTGTGTGGGCTCTTCTGAGCCTTGCTGTTACAAGGAGATTCAGTTGTCTGAAAAAACGCGTTTATTTCGGGCTGAAAAACACGTTTTGAAAAGTGTGATGTTACTGCCCCATAACTTACATGGGGTTGACCAAACTTGCAGAAACATGTTTATTTCTGCTGAAAAACACGTTTTGACACTTTCTGTACACTGGGGTTAAGGGCTGAGTGTGTGGGCTCTTCTGAGCCTTGCTGTTACAAGGAGATTCAGTTGTCTTAAAAAACGCGTTTATTTCGGGCTGAAAAACACGTTTTGAAAAGGTGATGTTACTGCCCCATAACTTACATGGGGTTGACCAAACTTGCAGAAACATGTTTATTTCTGCTGAAAAACACGTTTTGACACTTTCTGTACACTGGGGTTAAGGGCTGAGTGTGTGGGCTCTTGTGAGCCTTGCTGTTACAAGGAGATTCAGTTGTCTGAAAAAACGCGTTTATTTCGGGCTGAAAAACACGTTTTGAAAAGTGTGATGTTACTGCCCCATAACTTACATGGGGTTGACCAAACTTGCAGAAACATGTTTATTTCTGCAGAAAACACGTTTTGACACTTTCTGTACACTGGGGTTAAGGGCTGAGTGTGTGGGCTCTTCTGAGCCTTGCTGTTACAAGGAGATTCAGTTGTCTGAAAAAACGCGTTTATTTCGGGCTGAAAAACAAGTTTTGAAAAGTGTGATGTTACTGCCCCATAACTTACATGGGGTTGACCAAACTTGCAGAAACATGTTTATTTCTGCTGAAAAACACGTTTTGACACTTTCTGTACACTGGGGTTAAGGGCTGAGTGTGTGGGCTCTTCTGAGCCTTGCTGTTACAAGGAGATTCAGTTGTCTGAAAAAACGCGTTTATTTCGGGCTGAAAAACACGTTTTGAAAAGTGTGATGTTACTGCCCCATAACTTACATGGGGTTGACCAAACTTGCAGAAACATGTTTATTTCTGCTGAAAAACACGTTTTGACACTTTCTGTACACTGGGGTTAAGGGCTGAGTGTGTGGGCTCTTCTGAGCCTTGCTGTTACAAGGAGATTCAGTTGTCTTAAAAAACGCGTTTATTTCGGGCTGAAAAACACGTTTTGAAAAGGTGATGTTACTGCCCCATAACTTACATGGGGTTGACCAAACTTGCAGAAACATGTTTATTTCTGCTGAAAAACACGTTTTGACACTTTCTGTACACTGGGGTTAAGGGCTGAGTGTGTGGGCTCTTGTGAGCCTTGCTGTTACAAGGAGATTCAGTTGTCTTAAAAAACGCGTTTATTTCGGGCTGAAAAACACGTTTTGAAAAGGTGATGTTACTGCCCCATAACTTACATGGGGTTGACCAAACTTGCAGAAACATGTTTATTTCTGCTGAAAAACACGTTTTGACACTTTCTGTACACTGGGGTTAAGGGCTGAGTGTGTGGGCTCTTCTGAGCCTTGCTGTTACAAGGAGATTCAGTTGTCTGAAAAAACGCGTTTATTTCGGGCTGAAAAACACGTTTTGAAAAGTGTGATGTTACTGCCCCATAACTTACATGGGGTTGACCAAACTTGCAGAAACATGTTTATTTCTGCTGAAAAACACGTTTTAACACTTTCTGTACACTGGGGTTAAGGGCTGAGTGTGTGGGCTCTTCTGAGCCTTGCTGTTACAAGGAGATTCAGTTGTCTGAAAAAACGCGTTTATTTCGGGCTGAAAAACACGTTTTGAAAAGTGTGATGTTACTGCCCCATAACTTACATGGGGTTGACCAAACTTGCAGAAACATGTTTATTTCTGCTGAAAAACACGTTTTGACACTTTCTGTACACTGGGGTTAAGGGCTGAGTGTGTGGGCTCTTCTTAGCCTTGCTGTTACAAGGAGATTCAGTTGTCTGAAAAAACGCGTTTATTTCGGGCTGAAAAACACGTTTTGAAAAGTGTGATGTTTCTGGCCCATAACTTACATGGGGTTGACCAAACTTGCAGAAACATGTTTATTTCTGCTGAAAAACACGTTTTGACACTTTCTGTACACTGGGGTTAAGGGCTGAGTGTGTGGGCTCTTCTGAGCCTTGCTGTTACAAGGAGATTCAGTTGTCTGAAAAAACGCGTTTATTTCGGGCTGAAAAACACGTTTTGAAAAGTGTGATGTTACTGCCCCATAACTTACATGGGGTTGACCAAACTTGCAGAAACATGTTTATTTCTGCTAAAAAACACGTTTTTACCCTTTCTGCACACTGGGGTTAAGGGCTGAGTGTGTGGGCACTTCTGAGCCTTGCTGTTACAAGTAGATTCAGTTGCCTGAAAAAACGCGTTTATTTCGGGCTGAAAAACACGTTTTGAAAAGTGTCATGTTACTGCCCCATAACTTACATGGGGTTGACCAAACTTGCAGAAACATGTTTATTTCTGCTGAAAAACACGTTTTGACACTTTCTGTACACTGGGGTTAAGGGCTGAGTGTGTGGGCTCTTGTGAGCCTTGCTGTTACAAGGAGATTCAGTTGTCTTAAAAAACGCGTTTATTTCGGGCTGAAAAACACGTTTTGAAAAGGTGATGTTACTGCCCCATAACTTACATGGGGTTGACCAAACTTGCAGAAACATGTTTATTTCTGCTGAAAAACACGTTTTGACACTTTCTGTACACTGGGGTTAAGGGCTGAGTGTGTGGGCTCTTGTGAGCCTTGCTGTTACAAGGAGATTCAGTTGTCTTAAAAAACGCGTTTATTTCGGGCTGAAAAACACGTTTTGAAAAGTGTGATGTTACTGCCCCATAACTTACATGGGGTTGACCAAACTTGCAGAAACATGTTTATTTCTGCTGAAAAACACGTTTTGACACTTTCTGTACACTGGGGTTAAGGGCTGAGTGTGTGGGCTCTTCTTAGCCTTGCTGTTACAAGGAGATTCAGTTGACTGAAAAAACGCGTTTATTTCGGGCTAAAAAACACGTTTTGAAAAGTGTCATGTTACTGCCCCATAACTTACATGGGGTTGACCAAACTTGCAGAAACATGTTTATTTCTGCTGAAAAACACGTTTTGACACTTTCTGTACACTGGGGTTAAGGGCTGTGTGTGTGGGCTCTTCTTAGCCTTGCTGTTACAAGGAGATTCAGTTGTCTGAAAAAACGCGTTTATTTCGGGCTGAAAAACACGTTTTGAAAAGTGTGATGTTACTGCCCCATAACTTACATGGGGTTGACCAAACTTGCAGAAACATGTTTATTTCTGCTGAAAAACACGTTTTGACAATTTCTGTACACTGGGGTTAAGGGCTGAGTGTGTGGGCTCTTGTGAGCCTTGCTGTTACAAGGAGATTCAGTTGTCTGAAAAAACGCGTTTATTTCGGGCTGAAAAACACGTTTTGAAAAGTGTGATGTTACTGCCCCATAACTTACATGGGGTTGACCAAACTTGCAGAAACATGTTTATTTCTGCTGAAAAACACGTTTTGACACTTTCTGTACACTGGGGTTAAAGGCTGAGTGTGTGGGCTCTTCTGAGCCTTGCTGTTACAAGGAGATTCAGTTGTCTGAAAAAACGCGTTTATTTCGGGCTGAAAAACACGTTTTGAAAAGTGTGATGTTACTGCCCCATAACTTACATGGGGTTGACCAAACTTGCAGAAACATGTTTATTTCTGCTGAAAAACACGTTTTGACACTTTCTGTACACTGGGGTTAAAGGCTGAGTGTGTGGGCTCTTCTGAGCCTTGCTGTTACAAGGAGATTCAGTTGTCTGAAAAAACGCGTTTATTTCGGGCTGAAAAACATGTTTTGAAAAGTGTGATGTTACTGCCCCATAACTTACATGGGGTTGACCAAACTTGCAGAAACATGTTTATTTCTGCTAAAAAACACGTTTTGACCCTTTCTGCACACTGGGGTTAAGGGCTGAGTGTGTGGGCACTTCTGAGCCTTGCTGTTACAAGGAGATTCAGTTGTCTGAAAAAACGCGTTTATTTCGGGCTGAAAAACACGTTTTGAAAAGTGTGATGTTACTGCCCCATAACTTACATGGGGTTGACCAAACTTGCAGAAACATGTTTATTTCTGCTGAAAAACACGTTTTGACACTTTCTGTATACTGGGGTTAAGGGCTGAGTGTGTGGGCTCTTCTGAGCCTTGCTGTTACAAGGAGATTCAGTTGTCTGAAAAAACGCGTTTATTTCGGGCTGAAAAACACGTTTTGAAAAGTGTGATGTTACTGCCCCATAACTTACATGGGGTTGACCAAACTTGCAGAAACATGTTTATTTCTGCTGAAAAACACGTTTTGACACTTTCTGTACACTGGGGTTAAGGGCTGAGTGTGTGGGCTCTTCTGAGCCTTGCTGTTACAAGGAGATTCAGTTGTCTGAAAAAACGCGTTTATTTCGGGCTGAAAAACACGTTTTGAAAAGTGTGATGTTACTGCCCCATAACTTACATGGGGTTGACCAAACTTGCAGAAACATGTTTATTTCTGCTGAAAAACACGTTTTGACACTTTCTGTACACTGGGGTTAAGGGCTGAGTGTGTGGGCTCTTCTGAGCCTTGCTGTTACAAGGAGATTCAGTTGTTTGAAAAAACGCGTTTATTTCGGGCTGAAAAACACGTTTTGAAAAGTGTGATGTTACTGCCCCATAACTTACATGGGGTTGACCAAACTTGCAGAAACATGTTTATTTCTGCTGAAAAACACGTTTTGACACTTTCTGTACACTGGGGTTAAGGGCTGAGTGTGTGGGCTCTTCTGAGCCTTGCTGTGACATGGAGATTCAGTTGTCTGAAAAAACGCGTTTATTTCGGGCTGAAAAACACGTTTTGAAAAGTGTGATGTTACTGCCCCATAACTTACATGGGGTTGACCAAACTTGCAGAAACATGTTTATTTCTGCTGAAAAACACGTTTTGACACTTTCTGTACACTGGGGTTAAGGGCTGAGTGTGTGGGCTCTTCTGAGCCTTGCTGTTACAAGGAGATTCAGTTGTCTGAAAAAACGCGTTTATTTCGGGCTGAAAAACACGTTTTGAAAAGTGTGATGTTACTACCCCATAACTTACATGGGGTTGACCAAACTTGCAGAAACATGTTTATTTCTGCTAAAAAACACGTTTTGACCCTTTCTGCACACTGGGGTTAAGGGCTGAGTGTGTGGGCACTTCTGAGCCTTGCTGTTTCAAGTAGATTCAGTTGCCTGAAAAAACGCGTTTATTTCGGGCTGAAAAACACGTTTTGAAAAGTGTGATGTTACTGCCCCATAACTTACATGGGGTTGACCAAACTTGCAGAAACATGTTTATTTCTGCTGAAAAACACGTTTTGACACTTTCTGTACACTGGGGTTAAGGGCTGAGTGTGTGGGCTCTTGTGAGCCTTGCTGTTACAAGGAGATTCAGTTGTCTGAAAAAACGCGTTTATTTCGGGCTGAAAAACACGTTTTGAAAAGTGTGATGTTACTGCCCCATAACTTACATGGGGTTGACCAAACTTGCAGAAACATGTTTATTTCTGCTAAAAAACACGTTTTGACCCTTTCTGCACACTGCGGTTAAGGGCTGAGTGTGTGGGCTCTTCTGAGCCTTGCTGTTACAAGTAGATTCAGTTGCCTGAAAAAACGCGTTTATTTCGGGCTGAAAAACACGTTTTGAAAAGTATGATGTTACTGCCCCATAACTTACATGGGGTTGACCAAACTTGCAGAAACATGTTTATTTCTGCTGAAAAACACGTTTTGACACTTTCTGTACACTGGGGTTAAGGGCTGAGTGTGTGGGCTCTTGTGAGCCTTGCTGTTACAAGGAGATTCAGTTGTCTGAAAAAACGCGTTTATTTCGGGCTGAAAAACACGTTTTGAAAAGTGTGATGTTACTGCCCCATAACTTACATGGGGTTGACCAAACTTGCAGAAACATGTTTATTTCTGCAGAAAACACGTTTTGACACTTTCTGTACACTGGGGTTAAGGGCTGAGTGTGTGGGCTCTTCTGAGCCTTGCTGTTACAAGTAGATTCAGTTGCCTGAAAAAACGCGTTTATTTCGGGCTGAAAAACACGTTTTGAAAAGTGTCATGTTACTGCCCCATAACTTACATGGGGTTGACCAAACTTGCAGAAACATGTTTATTTCTGCTGAAAAACACGTTTTGACACTTTCTGTACACTGGGGTTAAGGGCTGAGTGTGTGGGCTCTTGTGAGCCTTGCTGTTACAAGGAGATTCAGTTGTCTTAAAAAACGCGTTTATTTCGGGCTGAAAAACACGTTTTGAAAAGGTGATGTTACTGCCCCATAACTTACATGGGGTTGACCAAACTTGCAGAAACATGTTTATTTCTGCTGAAAAACACGTTTTGACACTTTCTGTACACTGGGGTTAAGGGCTGAGTGTGTGGGCTCTTGTGAGCCTTGCTGTTACAAGGAGATTCAGTTGTCTTAAAAAACGCGTTTATTTCGGGCTGAAAAACACGTTTTGAAAAGTGTGATGTTACTGCCCCATAACTTACATGGGGTTGACCAAACTTGCAGAAACATGTTTATTTCTGCTGAAAAACACGTTTTGACACTTTCTGTACACTGGGGTTAAGGGCTGAGTGTGTGGGCTCTTCTTAGCCTTGCTGTTACAAGGAGATTCAGTTGACTGAAAAAACGCGTTTATTTCGGGCTAAAAAACACGTTTTGAAAAGTGTCATGTTACTGCCCCATAACTTACATGGGGTTGACCAAACTTGCAGAAACATGTTTATTTCTGCTGAAAAACACGTTTTGACACTTTCTGTACACTGGGGTTAAGGGCTGTGTGTGTGGGCTCTTCTTAGCCTTGCTGTTACAAGGAGATTCAGTTGTCTGAAAAAAACGCGTTTATTTCGGGCTGAAAAACACGTTTTGAAAAGTGTGATGTTACTGCCCCATAACTTACATGGGGTTGACCAAACTTGCAGAAACATGTTTATTTCTGCTGAAAAACACGTTTTGACAATTTCTGTACACTGGGGTTAAGGGCTGAGTGTGTGGGCTCTTGTGAGCCTTGCTGTTACAAGGAGATTCAGTTGTCTGAAAAAACGCGTTTATTTCGGGCTGAAAAACACGTTTTGAAAAGTGTGATGTTACTGCCCCATAACTTACATGGGGTTGACCAAACTTGCAGAAACATGTTTATTTCTGCTGAAAAACACGTTTTGACACTTTCTGTACACTGGGGTTAAAGGCTGAGTGTGTGGGCTCTTCTGAGCCTTGCTGTTACAAGGAGATTCAGTTGTCTGAAAAAAAGCGTTTATTTCGGGCTGAAAAACACGTTTTGAAAAGTGTGATGTTACTGCCCCATAACTTACATGGGGTTGACCAAACTTGCAGAAACATGTTTATTTCTGCTGAAAAACACGTTTTGACACTTTCTGTACACTGGGGTTAAAGGCTGAGTGTGTGGGCTCTTCTGAGCCTTGCTGTTACAAGGAGATTCAGTTGTCTGAAAAAACGCGTTTATTTCGGGCTGAAAAACATGTTTTGAAAAGTGTGATGTTACTGCCCCATAACTTACATGGGGTTGACCAAACTTGCAGAAACATGTTTATTTCTGCTAAAAAACACGTTTTGACCCTTTCTGCACACTGGGGTTAAGGGCTGAGTGTGTGGGCACTTCTGAGCCTTGCTGTTACAAGGAGATTCAGTTGTCTGAAAAAACGCGTTTATTTCGGGCTGAAAAACACGTTTTGAAAAGTGTGATGTTACTGCCCCATAACTTACATGGGGTTGACCAAACTTGCAGAAACATGTTTATTTCTGCTGAAAAACACGTTTTGACACTTTCTGTATACTGGGGTTAAGGGCTGAGTGTGTGGGCTCTTCTGAGCCTTGCTGTTACAAGGAGATTCAGTTGTCTGAAAAAACGCGTTTATTTCGGGCTGAAAAACACGTTTTGAAAAGTGTGATGTTACTGCCCCATAACTTACATGGGGTTGACCAAACTTGCAGAAACATGTTTATTTCTGCTGAAAAACACGTTTTGACACTTTCTGTACACTGGGGTTAAGGGCTGAGTGTGTGGGCTCTTCTGAGCCTTGCTGTTACAAGGAGATTCAGTTGTCTGAAAAAACGCGTTTATTTCGGGCTGAAAAACACGTTTTGAAAAGTGTGATGTTACTGCCCCATAACTTACATGGGGTTGACCAAACTTGCAGAAACATGTTTATTTCTGCTGAAAAACACGTTTTGACACTTTCTGTACACTGGGGTTAAGGGCTGAGTGTGTGGGCTCTTCTGAGCCTTGCTGTTACAAGGAGATTCAGTTGTCTGAAAAAACGCGTTTATTTCGGGCTGAAAAACACGTTTTGAAAAGTGTGATGTTACTGCCCCATAACTTACATGGGGTTGACCAAACTTGCAGAAACATGTTTATTTCTGCTGAAAAACACGTTTTGACACTTTCTGTACACTGGGGTTAAGGGCTGAGTGTGTGGGCTCTTCTGAGCCTTGCTGTTACAAGGAGATTCAGTTGTTTGAAAAAACGCGTTTATTTCGGGCTGAAAAACACGTTTTGAAAAGTGTGATGTTACTGCCCCATAACTTACATGGGGTTGACCAAACTTGCAGAAACATGTTTATTTCTGCTGAAAAACACGTTTTGACACTTTCTGTACACTGGGGTTAAGGGCTGAGTGTGTGGGCTCTTCTGAGCCTTGCTGTGACATGGAGATTCAGTTGTCTGAAAAAACGCGTTTATTTCGGGCTGAAAAACACGTTTTGAAAAGTGTGATGTTACTGCCCCATAACTTACATGGGGTTGACCAAACTTGCAGAAACATGTTTATTTCTGCTGAAAAACACGTTTTGACACTTTCTGTACACTGGGGTTAAGGGCTGAGTGTGTGGGCTCTTCTGAGCCTTGCTGTTACAAGGAGATTCAGTTGTCTGAAAAAACGCGTTTATTTCGGGCTGAAAAACACGTTTTGAAAAGTGTGATGTTACTACCCCATAACTTACATGGGGTTGACCAAACTTGCAGAAACATGTTTATTTCTGCTAAAAAACACGTTTTGACCCTTTCTGCACACTGGGGTTAAGGGCTGAGTGTGTGGGCACTTCTGAGCCTTGCTGTTTCAAGTAGATTCAGTTGCCTGAAAAAACGCGTTTATTTCGGGCTGAAAAACACGTTTTGAAAAGTGTGATGTTACTGCCCCATAACTTACATGGGGTTGACCAAACTTGCAGAAACATGTTTATTTCTGCTGAAAAACACGTTTTGACACTTTCTGTACACTGGGGTTAAGGGCTGAGTGTGTGGGCTCTTGTGAGCCTTGCTGTTACAAGGAGATTCAGTTGTCTGAAAAAACGCGTTTATTTCGGGCTGAAAAACACGTTTTGAAAAGTGTGATGTTACTGCCCCATAACTTACATGGGGTTGACCAAACTTGCAGAAACATGTTTATTTCTGCTAAAAAACACGTTTTGACCCTTTCTGCACACTGCGGTTAAGGGCTGAGTGTGTGGGCTCTTCTGAGCCTTGCTGTTACAAGTAGATTCAGTTGCCTGAAAAAACGCGTTTATTTCGGGCTGAAAAACACGTTTTGAAAAGTATGATGTTACTGCCCCATAACTTACATGGGGTTGACCAAACTTGCAGAAACATGTTTATTTCTGCTGAAAAACACGTTTTGACACTTTCTGTACACTGGGGTTAAGGGCTGAGTGTGTGGGCTCTTGTGAGCCTTGCTGTTACAAGGAGATTCAGTTGTCTGAAAAAACGCGTTTATTTCGGGCTGAAAAACACGTTTTGAAAAGTGTGATGTTACTGCCCCATAACTTACATGGGGTTGACCAAACTTGCAGAAACATGTTTATTTCTGCAGAAAACACGTTTTGACACTTTCTGTACACTGGGGTTAAGGGCTGAGTGTGTGGGCTCTTCTGAGCCTTGCTGTTACAAGGAGATTCAGTTGTCTGAAAAAACGCGTTTATTTCGGGCTGAAAAACAAGTTTTGAAAAGTGTGATGTTACTGCCCCATAACTTACATGGGGTTGACCAAACTTGCAGAAACATGTTTATTTCTGCTGAAAAACACGTTTTGACACTTTCTGTACACTGGGGTTAAAGGCTGAGTGTGTGGGCTCTTCTGAGCCTTGCTGTTACAAGGAGATTCAGTTGTCTGAAAAAACGCGTTTATTTCGGGCTGAAAAACACGTTTTGAAAAGTGTGATGTTACTGCCCCATAACTTACATGGGGTTGACCAAACTTGCAGAAACATGTTTATTTCTGCTGAAAAACACGTTTTGACACTTTCTGTACACTGGGGTTAAGGGCTGAGTGTGTGGGCTCTTCTGAGCCTTGCTGTTACAAGGAGATTCAGTTGTCTGAAAAAACGCGTTTATTTCGGGCTGAAAAACACGTTTTGAAAAGTGTGATGTTACTGCCCCATAACTTACATGGGGTTGACCAAACTTGCAGAAACATGTTTATTTCTGCTGAAAAACACGTTTTGACACTTTCTGTACACTGGGGTTAAGGGCTGAGTGTGTGGGCTCTTCTGAGCCTTGCTGTTACAAGGAGATTCAGTTGTCTGAAAAAACGCGTTTATTTCGGGCTGAAAAACACGTTTTGAAAAGTGTGATGTTACTGCCCCATAACTTACATGGGGTTGACCAAACTTGCAGAAACATGTTTATTGCTGCTGAAAAACACGTTTTGACACTTTCTGTACACTGGGGTTAAGGGCTGAGTGTGTGGGCTCTTCTGAGCCTTGCTGTTACAAGGAGATTCAGTTGTCTTAAAAAACGCGTTTATTTCGGGCTGAAAAACACGTTTTGAAAAGGTGATGTTACTGCCCCATAACTTACATGGGGTTGACCAAACTTGCAGAAACATGTTTATTTCTGCTGAAAAACACGTTTTGACACTTTCTGTACACTGGGGTTAAGGGCTGAGTGTGTGGGCTCTTGTGAGCCTTGCTGTTACAAGGAGATTCAGTTGTCTTAAAAAACGCGTTTATTTCGGGCTGAAAAACACGTTTTGAAAAGGTGATGTTACTGCCCCATAACTTACATGGGGTTGACCAAACTTGCAGAAACATGTTTATTTCTGCTGAAAAACACGTTTTGACACTTTCTGTACACTGGGGTTAAGGGCTGAGTGTGTGGGCTCTTCTGAGCCTTGCTGTTACAAGGAGATTCAGTTGTCTGAAAAAACGCGTTTATTTCGGGCTGAAAAACACGTTTTGAAAAGTGTGATGTTACTGCCCCATAACTTACATGGGGTTGACCAAACTTGCAGAAACATGTTTATTTCTGCTGAAAAACACGTTTTAACACTTTCTGTACACTGGGGTTAAGGGCTGAGTGTGTGGGCTCTTCTGAGCCTTGCTGTTACAAGGAGATTCAGTTGTCTGAAAAAACGCGTTTATTTCGGGCTGAAAAACACGTTTTGAAAAGTGTGATGTTACTGCCCCATAACTTACATGGGGTTGACCAAACTTGCAGAAACATGTTTATTTCTGCTGAAAAACACGTTTTGACACTTTCTGTACACTGGGGTTAAGGGCTGAGTGTGTGGGCTCTTCTTAGCCTTGCTGTTACAAGGAGATTCAGTTGTCTGAAAAAACGCGTTTATTTCGGGCTGAAAAACACGTTTTGAAAAGTGTGATGTTACTGCCCCATAACTTACATGGGGTTGACCAAACTTGCAGAAACATGTTTATTTCTGCTGAAAAACACGTTTTGACACTTTCTGTACACTGGGTTAAGGGCTGAGTGTGTGGGCTCTTCTTAGCCTTGCTGTTACAAGGAGATTCAGTTGTCTGAAAAAACGCGTTTATTTCGGGCTGAAAAACACGTTTTGAAAAGTGTGATGTTTCTGGCCCATAACTTACATGGGGTTGACCAAACTTGCAGAAACATGTTTATTTCTGCTGAAAAACACGTTTTGACACTTTCTGTACACTGGGGTTAAGGGCTGAGTGTGTGGGCTCTTCTGAGCCTTGCTGTTACAAGGAGATTCAGTTGTCTGAAAAAACGCGTTTATTTCGGGCTGAAAAACACGTTTTGAAAAGTGTGATGTTACTGCCCCATAACTTACATGGGGTTGACCAAACTTGCAGAAACATGTTTATTTCTGCTAAAAAACACGTTTTTACCCTTTCTGCACACTGGGGTTAAGGCTGAGTGTGTGGGCACTTCTGAGCCTTGCTGTTACAAGTAGATTCAGTTGCCTGAAAAAACGCGTTTATTTCGGGCTGAAAAACACGTTTTGAAAAGTGTCATGTTACTGCCCCATAACTTACATGGGGTTGACCAAACTTGCAGAAACATGTTTATTTCTGCTGAAAAACACGTTTTGACACTTTCTGTACACTGGGGTTAAGGGCTGAGTGTGTGGGCTCTTGTGAGCCTTGCTGTTACAAGGAGATTCAGTTGTCTTAAAAAACGCGTTTATTTCGGGCTGAAAAACACGTTTTGAAAAGGTGATGTTACTGCCCCATAACTTACATGGGGTTGACCAAACTTGCAGAAACATGTTTATTTCTGCTGAAAAACACGTTTTGACACTTTCTGTACACTGGGGTTAAGGGCTGAGTGTGTGGGCTCTTGTGAGCCTTGCTGTTACAAGGAGATTCAGTTGTCTTAAAAAACGCGTTTATTTCGGGCTGAAAAACACGTTTTGAAAAGTGTGATGTTACTGCCCCATAACTTACATGGGGTTGACCAAACTTGCAGAAACATGTTTATTTCTGCTGAAAAACACGTTTTGACACTTTCTGTACACTGGGGTTAAGGGCTGAGTGTGTGGGCTCTTCTTAGCCTTGCTGTTACAAGGAGATTCAGTTGACTGAAAAAACGCGTTTATTTCGGGCTAAAAAACACGTTTTTGAAAAGTGTCATGTTACTGCCCCATAACTTACATGGGGTTGACCAAACTTGCAGAAACATGTTTATTTCTGCTGAAAAACACGTTTTGACACTTTCTGTACACTGGGGTTAAGGGCTGTGTGTGTGGGCTCTTCTTAGCCTTGCTGTTACAAGGAGATTCAGTTGTCTGAAAAAACGCGTTTATTTCGGGCTGAAAAACACGTTTTGAAAAGTGTGATGTTACTGCCCCATAACTTACATGGGGTTGACCAAACTTGCAGAAACATGTTTATTTCTGCTGAAAACACGTTTTGACAATTTCTGTACACTGGGGTTAAGGGCTGAGTGTGTGGGCTCTTGTGAGCCTTGCTGTTACAAGGAGATTCAGTTGTCTGAAAAAACGCGTTTATTTCGGGCTGAAAAACACGTTTTGAAAAGTGTGATGTTACTGCCCCATAACTTACATGGGGTTGACCAAACTTGCAGAAACATGTTTATTTCTGCTGAAAAACACGTTTTGACACTTTCTGTACACTGGGGTTAAAGGCTGAGTGTGTGGCTCTTCTGAGCCTTGCTGTTACAAGGAGATTCAGTTGTCTGAAAAAACGCGTTTATTTCGGGCTGAAAAACACGTTTTGAAAAGTGTGATGTTACTGCCCCATAACTTACATGGGGTTGACCAAACTTGCAGAAACATGTTTATTTCTGCTGAAAAACACGTTTTGACACTTTCTGTACACTGGGGTTAAAGGCTGAGTGTGTGGGCTCTTCTGAGCCTTGCTGTTACAAGGAGATTCAGTTGTCTGAAAAAACGCGTTTATTTCGGGCTGAAAAACATGTTTTGAAAAGTGTGATGTTACTGCCCCATAACTTACATGGGGTTGACCAAACTTGCAGAAACATGTTTATTTCTGCTAAAAAACACGTTTTGACCCTTTCTGCACACTGGGGTTAAGGGCTGAGTGTGTGGGCACTTCTGAGCCTTGCTGTTACAAGGAGATTCAGTTGTCTGAAAAAACGCGTTTATTTCGGGCTGAAAAACACGTTTTGAAAAGTGTGATG
>NW_027168303.1:0-44207 GCF_040954835.1 Lepisosteus oculatus
TACATGGGGTTGACCAAACTTGCAGAAACATGTTTATTTCTGCTGAAAAACATGTTTTGACACTTTCAGCACACTGGGGTTAAGATCTGAGTGTGTGGGCTCTTCTGAGCCTTGTTGCTACATGGGGATTCAGTTGTCTGAAAAAACGCGTTTATTTCGGGCTGAAAAACACGTTTTGAAAAGTGTACTGTTACTGCCCCATAACTTACATGGGGTTGACCAAACTTGCAGAAACATGTTTATTTCTGCTGAAAAACATGTTTTGACACTTTCAGCACACTGGGGTTAAGATCTGAGTGTGTGGGCTCTTCTGAGCCTTGTTGCTACATGGGGATTCAGTTGTCTGAAAAAACGTGTTTATTTCGGGCTGAAAAACACGTTTTGAAAAGTGTACTGTTACTGCCCCATAACTTACATGGGGTTGACCAAACTTGCAGAAACATGTTTATTTCTGCTGAAAAACATGTTTTGACACTTTCAGCACACTGGGGTTAAGATCTGAGTGTGTGGGCTCTTCTGAGCCTTGTTGCTACATGGGGATTCAGTTGTCTGAAAAAACGTGTTTATTTCGGGCTGAAAAACACGTTTTGAAAAGTGTACTGTTACTGCCCCATAACTTACATGGGGTTGACCAAACTTGCAGAAACATGTTTATTTCTGCTGAAAAACATGTTTTGACACTTTCAGCACACTGGGGTTAAGATCTGAGTGTGTGGGCTCTTCTGAGCCTTGTTGCTACATGGGGATTCAGTTGTCTGAAAAAACGCGTTTATTTCGGGCTGAAAAACACGTTTTGAAAAGTGTACTGTTACTGCCCCATAACTTACATGGGGTTGACCAAACTTGCAGAAACATGTTTATTTCTGCTGAAAAACATGTTTTGACACTTTCAGCACACTGGGGTTAAGATCTGAGTGTGTGGGCTCTTCTGAGCCTTGTTGCTACATGGGGATTCAGTTGTCTGAAAAAACGCGTTTATTTCGGGCTGAAAAACACGTTTTGAAAAGTGTACTGTTACTGCCCCATAACTTACATGGGGTTGACCAAACTTGCAGAAACATGTTTATTTCTGCTGAAAAACATGTTTTGACACTTTCAGCACACTGGGGTTAAGATCTGAGTGTGTGGGCTCTTCTGAGCCTTGTTGCTACATGGGGATTCAGTTGTCTGAAAAAACGCGTTTATTTCGGGCTGAAAAACACGTTTTGAAAAGTGTACTGTTACTGCCCCATAACTTACATGGGGTTGACCAAACTTGCAGAAACATGTTTATTTCTGCTGAAAAACATGTTTTGACACTTTCAGCACACTGGGGTTAAGATCTGAGTGTGTGGGCTCTTCTGAGCCTTGTTGCTACATGGGGATTCAGTTGTCTGAAAAAACGCGTTTATTTCGGGCTGAAAAACACGTTTTGAAAAGTGTACTGTTACTGCCCCATAACTTACATGGGGTTGACCAAACTTGCAGAAACATGTTTATTTCTGCTGAAAAACATGTTTTGACACTTTCAGCACACTGGGGTTAAGATCTGAGTGTGTGGGCTCTTCTGAGCCTTGTTGCTACATGGGGATTCAGTTGTCTGAAAAAACGCGTTTATTTCGGGCTGAAAAACACGTTTTGAAAAGTGTACTGTTACTGCCCCATAACTTACATGGGGTTGACCAAACTTGCAGAAACATGTTTATTTCTGCTGAAAAACATGTTTTGACACTTTCAGCACACTGGGGTTAAGATCTGAGTGTGTGGGCTCTTCTGAGCCTTGCTGCTACATGGGGATTCAGTTGTCTGAAAAAACGCGTTTATTTCGGGCTGAAAAACACGTTTTGAAAAGTGTACTGTTACTGCCCCATAACTTACATGGGGTTGACCAAACTTGCAGAAACATGTTTATTTCTGCTGAAAAACACGTTTTGACCCTTTCTGCACACTGGGGTTAAGATCTGAGTGTGTGGGCTCTTCTGAGCCTTGCTGCTACATGGGATTCAGTTGTCTGAAAAAACGCGTTTATTTCGGGCTGAAAAACACGTTTTGAAAAGTGTACTGTTACTGCCCCATAACTTACATGGGGTTGACCAAACTTGCAGAAACATGTTTATTTCTGCTGAAAAACATGTTTTGAACCTTTCTGCACACTGGGGTTAAGATCTGAGTGTGTGGGCTCTTCTGAGCCTTGTTGCTACATGGGGATTCAGTTGTCTGAAAAAACGCGTTTATTTCGGGCTGAAAAACACGTTTGAAACGTGTACTGTTACTGCCCCATAACTTACATGGGGTTGACCAAACTTGCAGAAACATGTTTATTTCTGCTGAAAAACATGTTTTGAACCTTTCAGCACACTGGGGTTAAGATCTGAGTGTGTGGGATCTTCTGAGCCTTGTTGCTACATGGGGATTCAGTTGTCTGAAAAAACGCGTTTATTTCGGGCTGAAAAACACGTTTTGAAAAGTGTACTGTTACTGCCCCATAACTTACATGGGGTTGACCAAACTTGCAGAAACATGTTTATTTCTGCTGAAAAACATGTTTTGACACTTTCAGCACACTGGGGTTAAGATCTGAGTGTGTGGGCTCTTCTGAGCCTTGTTGCTACATGGGGATTCAGCTGTCTGAAAAAACGCGTTTATTTCGGGCTGAAAAACACGTTTTGAAAAGTGTACTGTTACTGCCCCATAACTTACATGGGGTTGACCAAACTTGCAGAAACATGTTTATTTCTGCTGAAAAACATGTTTTGACACTTTCAGCACACTGGGGTTAAGATCTGAGTGTGTGGGCTCTTCTGAGCCTTGTTGCTACATGGGGATTCAGTTGTCTGAAAAAACGCGTTTATTTCGGGCTGAAAAACACGTTTTGAAAAGTGTACTGTTACTGCCCCATAACTTACATGGGGTTGACCAAACTTGCAGAAACATGTTTATTTCTGCTGAAAAACATGTTTTGACACTTTCAGCACACTGGGGTTAAGATCTGAGTGTGTGGGCTCTTCTGAGCCTTGTTGCTACATGGGGATTCAGTTGTCTGAAAAAACGTGTTTATTTCGGGCTGAAAAACACGTTTTGAAAAGTGTACTGTTACTGCCCCATAACTTACATGGGGTTGACCAAACTTGCAGAAACATGTTTATTTCTGCTGAAAAACATGTTTTGACACTTTCAGCACACTGGGGTTAAGATCTGAGTGTGTGGGCTCTTCTGAGCCTTGTTGCTACATGGGGATTCAGTTGTCTGAAAAAACGCGTTTATTTCGCGCTGAAAAACACGTTTTGAAAAGTGTACTGTTACTGCCCCATAACTTACATGGGGTTGACCAAACTTGCAGAAACATGTTTATTTCTGCTGAAAAACATGTTTTGACACTTTCAGCACACTGGGGTTAAGATCTGAGTGTGTGGGCTCTTCTGAGCCTTGCTGCTACATGGGGATTCAGTTGTCTGAAAAAACGCGTTTATTTCGGGCTGAAAAACACGTTTTGAAAAGTGTACTGTTACTGCCCCATAACTTACATGGGGTTGACCAAACTTGCAGAAACATGTTTATTTCTGCTGAAAAACACGTTTTGACCCTTTCTGCACACTGGGGTTAAGATCTGAGTGTGTGGGCTCTTCTGAGCCTTGCTGCTACATGGGTATTCAGTTGTCTGAAAAAACGCGTTTATTTCGGGCTGAAAAACACGTTTTGAAAAGTGTACTGTTACTGCCCCATAACTTACATGGGGTTGACCAAACTTGCAGAAACATGTTTATTTCTGCTGAAAAACATGTTTTGAACCTTTCTGCACACTGGGGTTAAGATCTGAGTGTGTGGGCTCTTCTGAGCCTTGTTGCTACATGGGGATTCAGTTGTCTGAAAAAACGCGTTTATTTCGGGCTGAAAAACACGTTTTGAAACGTGTACTGTTACTGCCCCATAACTTACATGGGGTTGACCAAACTTGCAGAAACATGTTTATTTCTGCTGAAAAACATGTTTTGAACCTTTCTGCACACTGGGGTTAAGATCTGAGTGTGTGGGCTCTTCTGAGCCTTGTTGCTACATGGGGATTCAGTTGTCTGAAAAAACGCGTTTATTTCGGGCTGAAAAACACGTTTTGAAAAGTGTACTGTTACTGCCCCATAACTTACATGGGGTTGACCAAACTTGCAGAAACATGTTTATTTCTGCTGAAAAACATGTTTTGACACTTTCAGCACACTGGGGTTAAGATCTGAGTGTGTGGGATCTTCTGAGCCTTGTTGCTACATGGGGATTCAGCTGTCTGAAAAAACGCGTTTATTTCGGGCTGAAAAACACGTTTTGAAAAGTGTACTGTTACTGCCCCATAACTTACATGGGGTTGACCAAACTTGCAGAAACATGTTTATTTCTGCTGAAAAACATGTTTTGACACTTTCAGCACACTGGGGTTAAGATCTGAGTGTGTGGGCTCTTCTGAGCCTTGTTGCTACATGGGGATTCAGTTGTCTGAAAAAACGCGTTTATTTCGGGCTGAAAAACACGTTTTGAAAAGTGTACTGTTACTGCCCCATAACTTACATGGGGTTGACCAAACTTGCAGAAACATGTTTATTTCTGCTGAAAAACATGTTTTGACACTTTCAGCACACTGGGGTTAAGATCTGAGTGTGTGGGCTCTTCTGAGCCTTGTTGCTACATGGGGATTCAGTTGTCTGAAAAAACGTGTTTATTTCGGGCTGAAAAACACGTTTTGAAAAGTGTACTGTTACTGCCCCATAACTTACATGGGGTTGACCAAACTTGCAGAAACATGTTTATTTCTGCTGAAAAACATGTTTTGACACTTTCAGCACACTGGGGTTAAGATCTGAGTGTGTGGGCTCTTCTGAGCCTTGCTGCTACATGGGGATTCAGTTGTCTGAAAAAACGCGTTTATTTCGGGCTGAAAAACACGTTTTGAAAAGTGTACTGTTACTGCCCCATAACTTACATGGGGTTGACCAAACTTGCAGAAACATGTTTATTTCTGCTGAAAAACATGTTTTGACACTTTCAGCACACTGGGGTTAAGATCTGAGTGTGTGGGCTCTTCTGAGCCTTGTTGCTACATGGGGATTCAGTTGTCTGAAAAAACGTGTTTATTTCGGGCTGAAAAACACGTTTTGAAAAGTGTACTGTTACTGCCCCATAACTTACATGGGGTTGACCAAACTTGCAGAAACATGTTTATTTCTGCTGAAAAACATGTTTTGACACTTTCAGCACACTGGGGTTAAGATCTGAGTGTGTGGGCTCTTCCTAGCCTTGTTGCTACATGGGGATTCAGTTGTCTGAAAAAACGCGTTTATTTCGGGCTGAAAAACACGTTTTGAAAAGTGTACTGTTACTGCCCCATAACTTACATGGGGTTGACCAAACTTGCAGAAACATGTTTATTTCTGCTGAAAAACATGTTTTGACACTTTCAGCACACTGGGGTTAAGATCTGAGTGTGTGGGCTCTTCTGAGCCTTGTTGCTACATGGGGATTCAGTTGTCTGAAAAAACGTGTTTATTTCGGGCTGAAAAACACGTTTTGAAAAGTGTACTGTTACTGCCCCATAACTTACATGGGGTTGACCAAACTTGCAGAAACATGTTTATTTCTGCTGAAAAACATGTTTTGACACTTTCAGCACACTGGGGTTAAGATCTGAGTGTGTGGGCTCTTCTGAGCCTTGTTGCTACATGGGGATTCAGTTGTCTGAAAAAACGCGTTTATTTCGGGCTGAAAAACACGTTTTGAAAAGTGTACTGTTACTGCCCCATAACTTACATGGGGTTGACCAAACTTGCAGAAACATGTTTATTTCTGCTGAAAAACATGTTTTGACACTTTCAGCACAATGGGGTTAAGATCTGAGTGTGTGGGCTCTTCTGAGCCTTGCTGCTACATGGGGATTCAGTTGTCTGAAAAAACGCGTTTATTTCGGGCTGAAAAACACGTTTTGAAAAGTGTACTGTTACTGCCCCATAACTTACATGGGGTTGACCAAACTTGCAGAAACATGTTTATTTCTGCTGAAAAACACGTTTTGACCCTTTCTGCACACTGGGGTTAAGATCTGAGTGTGTGGGCTCTTCTGAGCCTTGCTGCTACATGGGTATTCAGTTGTCTGAAAAAACGCGTTTATTTCGGGCTGAAAAACACGTTTTGAAAAGTGTACTGTTACTGCCCCATAACTTACATGGGGTTGACCAAACTTGCAGAAACATGTTTATTTCTGCTGAAAAACATGTTTTGAACCTTTCTGCACACTGGGGTTAAGATCTGAGTGTGTGGGCTCTTCTGAGCCTTGTTGCTACATGGGGATTCAGTTGTCTGAAAAAACGCGTTTATTTCGGGCTGAAAAACACGTTTTGAAACGTGTACTGTTACTGCCCCATAACTTACATGGGGTTGACCAAACTTGCAGAAACATGTTTATTTCTGCTGAAAAACATGTTTTGAACCTTTCTGCACACTGGGGTTAAGATCTGAGTGTGTGGGCTCTTCTGAGCCTTGTTGCTACATGGGGATTCAGTTGTCTGAAAAAACGCGTTTATTTCGGGCTGAAAAACACGTTTTGAAAAGTGTACTGTTACTGCCCCATAACTTACATGGGGTTGACCAAACTTGCAGAAACATGTTTATTTCTGCTGAAAAACATGTTTTGACACTTTCAGCACACTGGGGTTAAGATCTGAGTGTGTGGGATCTTCTGAGCCTTGTTGCTACATGGGGATTCAGCTGTCTGAAAAAACGCGTTTATTTCGGGCTGAAAAACACGTTTTGAAAAGTGTACTGTTACTGCCCCATAACTTACATGGGGTTGACCAAACTTGCAGAAACATGTTTATTTCTGCTGAAAAACATGTTTTGACACTTTCAGCACACTGGGGTTAAGATCTGAGTGTGTGGGCTCTTCTGAGCCTTGTTGCTACATGGGGATTCAGTTGTCTGAAAAAACGTGTTTATTTCGGGCTGAAAAACACGTTTTGAAAAGTGTACTGTTACTGCCCCATAACTTACATGGGGTTGACCAAACTTGCAGAAACATGTTTATTTCTGCTGAAAAACATGTTTTGACACTTTCAGCACACTGGGGTTAAGATCTGAGTGTGTGGGCTCTTCTGAGCCTTGCTGCTACATGGGGATTCAGTTGTCTGAAAAAACGCGTTTATTTCGGGCTGAAAAACACGTTTTGAAAAGTGTACTGTTACTGCCCCATAACTTACATGGGGTTGACCAAACTTGCAGAAACATGTTTATTTCTGCTGAAAAACATGTTTTGACACTTTCAGCACACTGGGGTTAAGATCTGAGTGTGTGGGCTCTTCTGAGCCTTGTTGCTACATGGGGATTCAGTTGTCTGAAAAAACGTGTTTATTTCGGGCTGAAAAACACGTTTTGAAAAGTGTACTGTTACTGCCCCATAACTTACATGGGGTTGACCAAACTTGCAGAAACATGTTTATTTCTGCTGAAAAACACGTTTTGACCCTTTCTGCACACTGGGGTTAAGATCTGAGTGTGTGGGCTCTTCTGAGCCTTGCTGCTACATGGGGATTCAGTTGTCTGAAAAAACGCGTTTATTTCGGGCTGAAAAACACGTTTTGAAAAGTGTACTGTTACTGCCCCATAACTTACATGGGGTTGACCAAACTTGCAGAAACATGTTTATTTCTGCTGAAAAACACGTTTTGAACCTTTCTGCACACTGGGGTTAAGATCTGAGTGTGTGGGCTCTTCTGAGCCTTGCTGCTACATGGGGATTCAGTTGTCTGAAAAAACGCGTTTATTTCGGGCTGAAAAACACGTTTTGAAAAGTGTACTGTTACTGCCCCATAACTTACATGGGGTTGACCAAACTTGCAGAAACATGTTTATTTCTGCTGAAAAACATGTTTTGACACTTTCAGCACACTGGGGTTAAGATCTGAGTGTGTGGGATCTTCTGAGCCTTGTTGCTACATGGGGATTCAGCTGTCTGAAAAAACGCGTTTATTTCGGGCTGAAAAACACGTTTTGAAAAGTGTACTGTTACTGCCCCATAACTTACATGGGGTTGACCAAACTTGCAGAAACATGTTTATTTCTGCTGAAAAACATGTTTTGACACTTTCAGCACACTGGGGTTAAGATCTGAGTGTGTGGGCTCTTCTGAGCCTTGCTGCTACATGGGGATTCAGCTGTCTGAAAAAACGCGTTTATTTCGGGCTGAAAAACACGTTTTGAAAAGTGTACTGTTACTGCCCCATAACTTACATGGGGTTGACCAAACTTGCAGAAACATGTTTATTTCTGCTGAAAAACACGTTTTGACCCTTTCTGCACACTGGGGTTAAGATCTGAGTGTGTGGGCTCTTCTGAGCCTTGCTGCTACATGGGTATTCAGTTGTCTGAAAAAACGCGTTTATTTCGGGCTGAAAAACACGTTTTGAAAAGTGTACTGTTACTGCCCCATAACTTACATGGGGTTGACCAAACTTGCAGAAACATGTTTATTTCTGCTGAAAAACACGTTTTGAACCTTTCTGCACACTGGGGTTAAGATCTGAGTGTGTGGGCTCTTCTGAGCCTTGTTGCTACATGGGGATTCAGTTGTCTGAAAAAACGCGTTTATTTCGGGCTGAAAAACACGTTTTGAAACGTGTACTGTTACTGCCCCATAACTTACATGGGGTTGACCAAACTTGCAGAAACATGTTTATTTCTGCTGAAAAACATGTTTTGAACCTTTCTGCACACTGGGGTTAAGATCTGAGTGTGTGGGCTCTTCTGAGCCTTGTTGCTACATGGGGATTCAGTTGTCTGAAAAAACGCGTTTATTTCGGGCTGAAAAACACGTTTTGAAAAGTGTACTGTTACTGCCCCATAACTTACATGGGGTTGACCAAACTTGCAGAAACATGTTTATTTCTGCTGAAAAACATGTTTTGACACTTTCAGCACACTGGGGTTAAGATCTGAGTGTGTGGGCTCTTCTGAGCCTTGTTGCTACATGGGGATTCAGTTGTCTGAAAAAACGTGTTTATTTCGGGCTGAAAAACACGTTTTGAAAAGTGTACTGTTACTGCCCCATAACTTACATGGGGTTGACCAAACTTGCAGAAACATGTTTATTTCTGCTGAAAAACATGTTTTGACACTTTCAGCACACTGGGGTTAAGATCTGAGTGTGTGGGCTCTTCTGAGCCTTGCTGCTACATGGGGATTCAGTTGTCTGAAAAAACGCGTTTATTTCGGGCTGAAAAACACGTTTTGAAAAGTGTACTGTTACTGCCCCATAACTTACATGGGGTTGACCAAACTTGCAGAAACATGTTTATTTCTGCTGAAAAACACGTTTTGACCCTTTCTGCACACTGGGGTTAAGATCTGAGTGTGTGGGCTCTTCTGAGCCTTGCTGCTACATGGGTATTCAGTTGTCTGAAAAAACGCGTTTATTTCGGGCTGAAAAACACGTTTTGAAAAGTGTACTGTTACTGCCCCATAACTTACATGGGGTTGACCAAACTTGCAGAAACATGTTTATTTCTGCTGAAAAACATGTTTTGACACTTTCAGCACACTGGGGTTAAGATCTGAGTGTGTGGGCTCTTCTGAGCCTTGTTGCTACATGGGGATTCAGTTGTCTGAAAAAACGTGTTTATTTCGGGCTGAAAAACATGTTTTGAAAAGTGTACTGTTACTGCCCCATAACTTACATGGGGTTGACCAAACTTGCAGAAACATGTTTATTTCTGCTGAAAAACATGTTTTGACACTTTCAGCACACTGGGGTTAAGATCTGAGTGTGTGGGCTCTTCTGAGCCTTGCTGCTACATGGGGATTCAGTTGTCTGAAAAAACGCGTTTATTTCGGGCTGAAAAACACGTTTTGAAAAGTGTACTGTTACTGCCCCATAACTTACATGGGGTTGACCAAACTTGCAGAAACATGTTTATTTCTGCTGAAAAACACGTTTTGACCCTTTCTGCACACTGGGGTTAAGATCTGAGTGTGTGGGCTCTTCTGAGCCTTGTTGCTACATGGGGATTCAGTTGTCTGAAAAAACGTGTTTATTTCGGGCTGAAAAACACGTTTTGAAAAGTGTACTGTTACTGCCCCATAACTTACATGGGGTTGACCAAACTTGCAGAAACATGTTTATTTCTGCTGAAAAACATGTTTTGACACTTTCAGCACACTGGGGTTAAGATCTGAGTGTGTGGGCTCTTCTGAGCCTTGCTGCTACATGGGGATTCAGTTGTCTGAAAAACGCGTTTATTTCGGGCTGAAAAACACGTTTTGAAAAGTGTACTGTTACTGCCCCATAACTTACATGGGGTTGACCAAACTTGCAGAAACATGTTTATTTCTGCTGAAAAACATGTTTTGACACTTTCAGCACACTGGGGTTAAGATCTGAGTGTGTGGGCTCTTCTGAGCCTTGTTGCTACATGGGGATTCAGTTGTCTGAAAAAACGTGTTTATTTCGGGCTGAAAAACACGTTTTGAAAAGTGTACTGTTACTGCCCCATAACTTACATGGGGTTGACCAAAATTGCAGAAACATGTTTATTTCTGCTGAAAAACATGTTTTGACACTTTCAGCACACTGGGGTTAAGATCTGAGTGTGTGGGCTCTTCTGAGCCTTGCTGCTACATGGGGATTCAGTTGTCTGAAAAAACGCGTTTATTTCGGGCTGAAAAACACGTTTTGAAAAGTGTACTGTTACTGCCCCATAACTTACATGGGGTTGACCAAACTTGCAGAAACATGTTTATTTCTGCTGAAAAACACGTTTTGACCCTTTCTGCACACTGGGGTTAAGATCTGAGTGTGTGGGCTCTTCTGAGCCTTGCTGCTACATGGGTATTCAGTTGTCTGAAAAAACCGTTTATTTCGGGCTGAAAAACACGTTTTGAAAAGTGTACTGTTACTGCCCCATAACTTACATGGGGTTGACCAAACTTGCAGAAACATGTTTATTTCTGCTGAAAAACATGTTTTGAACCTTTCTGCACACTGGGGTTAAGATCTGAGTGTGTGGGCTCTTCTGAGCCTTGTTGCTACATGGGATTCAGTTGTCTGAAAAAACGCGTTTATTTCGGGCTGAAAAACACGTTTTGAAAAGTGTACTGTTACTGCCCCATAACTTACATGGGGTTGACCAAACTTGCAGAAACATGTTTATTTCTGCTGAAAAACATGTTTTGACACTTTCAGCACACTGGGGTTAAGATCTGAGTGTGTGGGATCTTCTGAGCCTTGTTGCTACATGGGGATTCAGCTGTCTGAAAAAACGTGTTTATTTCGGGCTGAAAAACACGTTTTGAAAAGTGTACTGTTACTGCCCCATAACTTACATGGGGTTGACCAAACTTGCAGAAACATGTTTATTTCTGCTGAAAAACATGTTTTGACACTTTCAGCACACTGGGGTTAAGATCTGAGTGTGTGGGCTCTTCTGAGCCTTGCTGCTACATGGGGATTCAGTTGTCTGAAAAAACGCGTTTATTTCGGGCTGAAAAACACGTTTTGAAAAGTGTACTGTTACTGCCCCATAACTTACATGGGGTTGACCAAACTTGCAGAAACATGTTTATTTCTGCTGAAAAACACGTTTTGACCCTTTCTGCACACTGGGGTTAAGATCTGAGTGTGTGGGCTCTTCTGAGCCTTGCTGCTACATGGGTATTCAGTTGTCTGAAAAAACGCGTTTATTTCGGGCTGAAAAACACGTTTTGAAAAGTGTACTGTTACTGCCCCATAACTTACATGGGGTTGACCAAACTTGCAGAAACATGTTTATTTCTGCTGAAAAACATGTTTTGACACTTTCAGCACACTGGGGTTAAGATCTGAGTGTGTGGGCTCTTCTGAGCCTTGTTGCTACATGGGGATTCAGTTGTCTGAAAAAACGTGTTTATTTCGGGCTGAAAAACATGTTTTGAAAGTGTACTGTTACTGCCCCATAACTTACATGGGGTTGACCAAACTTGCAGAAACATGTTTATTTCTGCTGAAAAAACATGTTTTGACACTTTCAGCACACTGGGGTTAAGATCTGAGTGTGTGGGCTCTTCTGAGCCTTGCTGCTACATGGGGATTCAGTTGTCTGAAAAAACGCGTTTATTTCGGGCTGAAAAACACGTTTTGAAAAGTGTACTGTTACTGCCCATAACTTACATGGGGTGACCAAACTTGCAGAAACATGTTTATTTCTGCTGAAAAACACGTTTTGACCCTTTCTGCACACTGGGGTTAAGATCTGAGTGTGTGGGCTCTTCTGAGCCTTGTTGCTACATGGGGATTCAGTTGTCTGAAAAAACGTGTTTATTTCGGGCTGAAAAACACGTTTTGAAAAGTGTACTGTTACTGCCCCATAACTTACATGGGGTTGACCAAACTTGCAGAAACATGTTTATTTCTGCTGAAAAACATGTTTTGACACTTTCAGCACACTGGGGTTAAGATCTGAGTGTGTGGGCTCTTCTGAGCCTTGCTGCTACATGGGGATTCAGTTGTCTGAAAAAACGCGTTTATTTCGGGCTGAAAAACACGTTTTGAAAAGTGTACTGTTACTGCCCCATAACTTACATGGGGTTGACCAAACTTGCAGAAACATGTTTATTTCTGCTGAAAAACATGTTTTGACACTTTCAGCACACTGGGGTTAAGATCTGAGTGTGTGGGCTCTTCTGAGCCTTATTGCTACATGGGGATTCAGTTGTCTGAAAAAACGTGTTTATTTCGGGCTGAAAAACACGTTTTGAAAAGTGTACTGTTACTGCCCCATAACTTACATGGGGTTGACCAAACTTGCAGAAACATGTTTATTTCTGCTGAAAAACATGTTTTGACACTTTCAGCACACTGGGGTTAAGATCTGAGTGTGTGGGCTCTTCTGAGCCTTGCTGCTACATGGGGATTCAGTTGTCTGAAAAAACGCGTTTATTTCGGGCTGAAAAACACGTTTTGAAAAGTGTACTGTTACTGCCCCATAACTTACATGGGGTTGACCAAACTTGCAGAAACATGTTTATTTCTGCTGAAAAACATGTTTTGAACCTTTCTGCACACTGGGGTTAAGATCTGAGTGTGTGGGCTCTTCTGAGCCTTGTTGCTACATGGGGATTCAGTTGTCTGAAAAAACGCGTTTATTTCGGGCTGAAAAACACGTTTTGAAAAGTGTACTGTTACTGCCCCATAACTTACATGGGGTTGACCAAACTTGCAGAAACATGTTTATTTCTGCTGAAAAACATGTTTTGACACTTTCAGCACACTGGGGTTAAGATCTGAGTGTGTGGGCTCTTCTGAGCCTTGCTGCTACATGGGGATTCAGTTGTCTGAAAAAACGCGTTTATTTCGGGCTGAAAAACACGTTTTGAAAAGTGTACTGTTACTGCCCCATAACTTACATGGGGTTGACCAAACTTGCAGAAACATGTTTATTTCTGCTGAAAAACACGTTTTGACCCTTTCTGCACACTGGGGTTAAGATCTGAGTGTGTGGGCTCTTCTGAGCCTTGCTGCTACATGGGTATTCAGTTGTCTGAAAAAACGCGTTTATTTCGGGCTGAAAAACACGTTTTGAAAAGTGTACTGTTACTGCCCCATAACTTACATGGGGTTGACCAAACTTGCAGAAACATGTTTATTTCTGCTGAAAAACATGTTTTGAACCTTTCTGCACACTGGGGTTAAGATCTGAGTGTGTGGGCTCTTCTGAGCCTTGTTGCTACATGGGGATTCAGTTGTCTGAAAAAACGCGTTTATTTCGGGCTGAAAAACACGTTTTGAAACGTGTACTGTTACTGCCCCATAACTTACATGGGGTTGACCAAACTTGCAGAAACATGTTTATTTCTGCTGAAAAACATGTTTTGAACCTTTCTGCACACTGGGGTTAAGATCTGAGTGTGTGGGCTCTTCTGAGCCTTGTTGCTACATGGGGATTCAGTTGTCTGAAAAAACGCGTTTATTTCGGGCTGAAAAACACGTTTTGAAAAGTGTACTGTTACTGCCCCATAACTTACATGGGGTTGACCAAACTTGCAGAAACATGTTTATTTCTGCTGAAAAACATGTTTTTGACACTTTCAGCACACTGGGGTTAAGATCTGAGTGTGTGGGATCTTCTGAGCCTTGTTGCTACATGGGGATTCAGCTGTCTGAAAAAACGCGTTTATTTCGGGCTGAAAAACACGTTTTGAAAAGTGTACTGTTACTGCCCCATAACTTACATGGGGTTGACCAAACTTGCAGAAACATGTTTATTTCTGCTGAAAAACATGTTTTGACACTTTCAGCACACTGGGGTTAAGATCTGAGTGTGTGGGCTCTTCTGAGCCTTGTTGCTACATGGGGATTCAGTTGTCTGAAAAAACGCGTTTATTTCGGGCTGAAAAACACGTTTTGAAAAGTGTACTGTTACTGCCCCATAACTACATGGGGTTGACCAAACTTGCAGGAACATGTTTATTTCTGCTGAAAAACATGTTTTGACACTTTCAGCACACTGGGGTTAAGATCTGAGTGTGTGGGCTCTTCTGAGCCTTGCTGCTACATGGGGATTCAGTTGTCTGAAAAAACGCGTTTATTTCGGGCTGAAAAACACGTTTTGAAAAGTGTACTGTTACTGCCCCATAACTTACATGGGGTTGACCAAACTTGCAGAAACATGTTTATTTCTGCTGAAAAACACGTTTTGACCCTTTCTGCACACTGGGGTTAAGATCTGAGTGTGTGGGCTCTTCTGAGCCTTGTTGCTACATGGGGATTCAGTTGTCTGAAAAAACGTGTTTATTTCGGGCTGAAAAACACGTTTTGAAAAGTGTACTGTTACTGCCCCATAACTTACATGGGGTTGACCAAACTTGCAGAAACATGTTTATTTCTGCTGAAAAACATGTTTTGACACTTTCAGCACACTGGGGTTAAGATCTGAGTGTGTGGGCTCTTCTGAGCCTTGCTGCTACATGGGGATTCAGTTGTCTGAAAAAACGCGTTTATTTCGGGCTGAAAAACACGTTTTGAAAAGTGTACTGTTACTGCCCCATAACTTACATGGGGTTGACCAAACTTGCAGAAACATGTTTATTTCTGCTGAAAAACACGTTTTGACCCTTTCTGCACACTGGGGTTAAGATCTGAGTGTGTGGGCTCTTCTGAGCCTTGCTGCTACATGGGTATTCAGTTGTCTGAAAAAACGCGTTTATTTCGGGCTGAAAAACACGTTTTGAAAAGTGTACTGTTACTGCCCCATAACTTACATGGGGTTGACCAAACTTGCAGAAACATGTTTATTTCTGCTGAAAAACATGTTTTGACACTTTCAGCACACTGGGGTTAAGATCTGAGTGTGTGGGCTCTTCTGAGCCTTGTTGCTACATGGGGATTCAGTTGTCTGAAAAAACGTGTTTATTTCGGGCTGAAAAACATGTTTTGAAAAGTGTACTGTTACTGCCCCATAACTTACATGGGGTTGACCAAACTTGCAGAAACATGTTTATTTCTGCTGAAAAACATGTTTTGACACTTTCAGCACACTGGGGTTAAGATCTGAGTGTGTGGGCTCTTCTGAGCCTTGCTGCTACATGGGGATTCAGTTGTCTGAAAAAACGCGTTTATTTCGGGCTGAAAAACACGTTTTGAAAAGTGTACTGTTACTGCCCCATAACTTACATGGGGTTGACCAAACTTGCAGAAACATGTTTATTTCTGCTGAAAAACACGTTTTGACCCTTTCTGCACACTGGGGTTAAGATCTGAGTGTGTGGGCTCTTCTGAGCCTTGTTGCTACCATGGGGATTCAGTTGTCTGAAAAAACGTGTTTATTTCGGGCTGAAAAACACGTTTTGAAAAGTGTACTGTTACTGCCCCATAACTTACATGGGGTTACCAAACTTGCAGAAAACATGTTTATTTCTGCTGAAAAACATGTTTTGACACTTTCAGCACACTGGGGTTAAGATCTGAGTGTGTGGGCTCTTCTGAGCCTTGCTGCTACATGGGGATTCAGTTGTCTGAAAAAACGCGTTTATTTCGGGCTGAAAAACACGTTTTGAAAAGTGTACTGTTACTGCCCCATAACTTACATGGGGTTGACCAAACTTGCAGAAACATGTTTATTTCTGCTGAAAAACATGTTTTGACACTTTCAGCACACTGGGGTTAAGATCTGAGTGTGTGGGCTCTTCTGAGCCTTGTTGCTACATGGGGATTCAGTTGTCTGAAAAAACGTGTTTATTTCGGGCTGAAAAACACGTTTTGAAAAGTGTACTGTTACTGCCCCATAACTTACATGGGGTTGACCAAACTTGCAGAAACATGTTTATTTCTGCTGAAAAACATGTTTTGACACTTTCAGCACACTGGGGTTAAGATCTGAGTGTGTGGGCTCTTCTGAGCCTTGCTGCTACATGGGGATTCAGTTGTCTGAAAAAACGCGTTTATTTCGGGCTGAAAAACACGTTTTGAAAAGTGTACTGTTACTGCCCCATAACTTACATGGGGTTGACCAAACTTGCAGAAACATGTTTATTTCTGCTGAAAAACATGTTTTGAACCTTTCTGCACACTGGGGTTAAGATCTGAGTGTGTGGGCTCTTCTGAGCCTTGTTGCTACATGGGGATTCAGTTGTCTGAAAAAACGCGTTTATTTCGGGCTGAAAAACACGTTTTGAAAAGTGTACTGTTACTGCCCCATAACTTACATGGGGTTGACCAAACTTGCAGAAACATGTTTATTTCTGCTGAAAAACATGTTTTGACACTTTCAGCACACTGGGGTTAAGATCTGAGTGTGTGGGATCTTCTGAGCCTTGTTGCTACATGGGGATTCAGCTGTCTGAAAAAACGCGTTTATTTCGGGCTGAAAAACACGTTTTGAAAAGTGTACTGTTACTGCCCCATAACTTACATGGGGTTGACCAAACTTGCAGAAACATGTTTATTTCTGCTGAAAAACATGTTTTGACACTTTCAGCACACTGGGGTTAAGATCTGAGTGTGTGGGCTCTTCTGAGCCTTGCTGCTACATGGGGATTCAGTTGTCTGAAAAAACGCGTTTATTTCGGGCTGAAAAACACGTTTTGAAAAGTGTACTGTTACTGCCCCATAACTTACATGGGGTTGACCAAACTTGCAGAAACATGTTTATTTCTGCTGAAAAACACGTTTTGACCCTTTCTGCACACTGGGGTTAAGATCTGAGTGTGTGGGCTCTTCTGAGCCTTGCTGCTACATGGGTATTCAGTTGTCTGAAAAAACGCGTTTATTTCGGGCTGAAAAACACGTTTTGAAAAGTGTACTGTTACTGCCCCATAACTTACATGGGGTTGACCAAACTTGCAGAAACATGTTTATTTCTGCTGAAAAACATGTTTTGAACCTTTCTGCACACTGGGGTTAAGATCTGAGTGTGTGGGCTCTTCTGAGCCTTGTTGCTACATGGGGATTCAGTTGTCTGAAAAAACGCGTTTATTTCGGGCTGAAAAACACGTTTTGAAACGTGTACAACGTGTACTGTTACTGCCCCATAACTTACATGGGGTTGACCAAACTTGCAGAAACATGTTTATTTCTGCTGAAAAACATGTTTTGAACCTTTCTGCACACTGGGGTTAAGATCTGAGTGTGTGGGCTCTTCTGAGCCTTGTTGCTACATGGGGATTCAGTTGTCTGAAAAAACGCGTTTATTTCGGGCTGAAAAACACGTTTTGAAAAGTGTACTGTTACTGCCCCATAACTTACATGGGTTGACCAAACTTGCAGAAACATGTTTATTTCTGCTGAAAAACATGTTTTGACACTTTCAGCACACTGGGGTTAAGATCTGAGTGTGTGGGATCTTCTGAGCCTTGTTGCTACATGGGGATTCAGCTGTCTGAAAAAACGCGTTTATTTCGGGCTGAAAAACACGTTTTGAAAAGTGTACTGTTACTGCCCCATAACTTACATGGGGTTGACCAAACTTGCAGAAACATGTTTATTTCTGCTGAAAAACATGTTTTGACACTTTCAGCACACTGGGGTTAAGATCTGAGTGTGTGGGCTCTTCTGAGCCTTGTTGCTACATGGGGATTCAGTTGTCTGAAAAAACGCGTTTATTTCGGGCTGAAAAACACGTTTTGAAAAGTGTACTGTTACTGCCCCATAACTTACATGGGGTTGACCAAACTTGCAGAAACATGTTTATTTCTGCTGAAAAACATGTTTTGACACTTTCAGCACACTGGGGTTAAGATCTGAGTGTGTGGGCTCTTCTGAGCCTTGCTGCTACATGGGGATTCAGTTGTCTGAAAAAACGCGTTTATTTCGGGCTGAAAAACACGTTTTGAAAAGTGTACTGTTACTGCCCATAACTTACATGGGGTTGACCAAACTTGCAGAAACATGTTTATTTCTGCTGAAAAACACGTTTTGACCCTTTCTGCACACTGGGGTTAAGATCTGAGTGTGTGGGCTCTTCTGAGCCTTGTTGCTACATGGGGATTCAGTTGTCTGAAAAAACGTGTTTATTTCGGGCTGAAAAACACGTTTTGAAAAGTGTACTGTTACTGCCCCATAACTTAATGGGGTTGACCAAACTTGCAGAAACATGTTTATTTCTGCTGAAAAACATGTTTTGACACTTTCAGCACACTGGGGTTAAAGATCTGAGTGTGTGGCTCTTCTGAGCCTTGCTGCTACATGGGGATTCAGTTGTCTGAAAAACGCGTTTATTTCGGGCTGAAAAACACGTTTTGAAAAGTGTACTGTTACTGCCCCATAACTTACATGGGGTTGACCAAAACTTGCAGAAACATGTTTATTTCTGCTGAAAAACATGTTTTGACACTTTCAGCACACTGGGTTAAGATCTGAGTGTGTGGGCTCTTCTGAGCCTTGTTGCTACATGGGGATTCAGTTGTCTGAAAAACGTGTTTATTTCGGGCTGAAAACACGTTTTGAAAAGTGTACTGTTACTGCCCCATAACTTACATGGGGTTGACCAAACTTGCAGAAACATGTTTATTTCTGCTGAAAAACATGTTTTGACACTTTCAGCACACTGGGGTTAAGATCTGAGTGTGTGGGCTCTTCTGAGCCTTGCTGCTACATGGGGATTCAGTTGTCTGAAAAACGCGTTTATTTCGGGCTGAAAAACACGTTTTGAAAAGTGTACTGTTACTGCCCCATAACTTACATGGGGTTGACCAAACTTGCAGAAACATGTTTATTTCTGCTGAAAAACACGTTTGACCCTTTCTGCACACTGGGGTTAAGATCTGAGTGTGTGGGCTCTTCTGAGCCTTGCTGCTACATGGGTATTCAGTTGTCTGAAAAAACGCGTTTATTTCGGGCTGAAAAACACGTTTTGAAAAGTGTACTGTTACTGCCCATAACTTACATGGGGTTGACCAAACTTGCAGAAACATGTTTATTTCTGCTGAAAAAACATGTTTTGAACCTTTCTGCACACTGGGGTTAAGATCTGAGTGTGTGGGCTCTTCTGAGCCTTGTTGCTACATGGGGATTCAGTTGTCTGAAAAAACGCGTTTATTTCGGGCTGAAAAACACGTTTTGAAAAGTGTACTGTTACTGCCCCATAACTTACATGGGGTTGACCAAACTTGCAGAAACATGTTTATTTCTGCTGAAAAACATGTTTTGACACTTTCAGCACACTGGGGTTAAGATCTGAGTGTGTGGGATCTTCTGAGCCTTGTTGCTACATGGGGATTCAGCTGTCTGAAAAAACGCGTTTATTTCGGGCTGAAAAACACGTTTTGAAAAGTGTACTGTTACTGCCCCATAACTTACATGGGGTTGACCAAACTTGCAGAAACATGTTTATTTCTGCTGAAAAACATGTTTTGACACTTTCAGCACACTGGGGTTAAGATCTGAGTGTGTGGGCTCTTCTGAGCCTTGCTGCTACATGGGGATTCAGTTGTCTGAAAAAACGCGTTTATTTCGGGCTGAAAAACACGTTTTGAAAAGTGTACTGTTACTGCCCCATAACTTACATGGGGTTGACCAAACTTGCAGAAACATGTTTATTTCTGCTGAAAAACACGTTTTGACCCTTTCTGCACACTGGGGTTAAGATCTGAGTGTGTGGGCTCTTCTGAGCCTTGCTGCTACATGGGTATTCAGTTGTCTGAAAAAACGCGTTTATTTCGGGCTGAAAAACACGTTTTGAAAAGTGTACTGTTACTGCCCATAACTTACATGGGGTTGACCAAACTTGCAGAAACATGTTTATTTCTGCTGAAAAACATGTTTTGAACCTTTCTGCACACTGGGGTTAAGATCTGAGTGTGTGGGCTCTTCTGAGCCTTGTTGCTACATGGGGATTCAGTTGTCTGAAAAAACGCGTTTATTTCGGGCTGAAAAACACGTTTTGAAACGTGTACTGTTACTGCCCCATAACTTACATGGGGTTGACCAAACTTGCAGAAACATGTTTATTTCTGCTGAAAAACATGTTTTGAACCTTTCTGCACACTGGGGTTAAGATCTGAGTGTGTGGGCTCTTCTGAGCCTTGTTGCTACATGGGGATTCAGTTGTCTGAAAAAACGCGTTTATTTCGGGCTGAAAAACACGTTTTGAAAAGTGTACTGTTACTGCCCCATAACTTACATGGGGTTGACCAAACTTGCAGAAACATGTTTATTTCTGCTGAAAAACATGTTTTGACACTTTCAGCACACTGGGGTTAAGATCTGAGTGTGTGGGATCTTCTGAGCCTTGTTGCTACATGGGGATTCAGCTGTCTGAAAAAACGCGTTTATTTCGGGCTGAAAAACACGTTTTGAAAAGTGTACTGTTACTGCCCCATAACTTACATGGGGTTGACCAAACTTGCAGAAACATGTTTATTTCTGCTGAAAAACATGTTTTGACACTTTCAGCACACTGGGGTTAAGATCTGAGTGTGTGGGCTCTTCTGAGCCTTGTTGCTACATGGGGATTCAGTTGTCTGAAAAAACGCGTTTATTTCGGGCTGAAAAACACGTTTTGAAAAGTGTACTGTTACTGCCCCATAACTTACATGGGGTTGACCAAACTTGCAGAAACATGTTTATTTCTGCTGAAAAACATGTTTTGACACTTTCAGCACACTGGGGTTAAGATCTGAGTGTGTGGGCTCTTCTGAGCCTTGTTGCTACATGGGGATTCAGTTGTCTGAAAAAACGTGTTTATTTCGGGCTGAAAAACACGTTTTGAAAAGTGTACTGTTACTGCCCCATAACTTACATGGGGTTGACCAAACTTGCAGAAACATGTTTATTTCTGCTGAAAAACATGTTTTGACACTTTCAGCACACTGGGGTTAAGATCTGAGTGTGTGGGCTCTTCTGAGCCTTGCTGCTACATGGGGATTCAGTTGTCTGAAAAAACGCGTTTATTTCGGGCTGAAAAACACGTTTTGAAAAGTGTACTGTTACTGCCCCATAACTTACATGGGGTTGACCAAACTTGCAGAAACATGTTTATTTCTGCTGAAAAACACGTTTTGACCCTTTCTGCACACTGGGGTTAAGATCTGAGTGTGTGGGCTCTTCTGAGCCTTGCTGCTACATGGGTATTCAGTTGTCTGAAAAAACGCGTTTATTTCGGGCTGAAAAACACGTTTTGAAAAGTGTACTGTTACTGCCCCATAACTTACATGGGGTTGACCAAACTTGCAGAAACATGTTTATTTCTGCTGAAAAACATGTTTTGACACTTTCAGCACACTGGGGTTAAGATCTGAGTGTGTGGGCTCTTCTGAGCCTTGTTGCTACATGGGGATTCAGTTGTCTGAAAAAACGTGTTTATTTCGGGCTGAAAAACATGTTTTGAAAAGTGTACTGTTACTGCCCCATAACTTACATGGGGTTGACCAAACTTGCAGAAACATGTTTATTTCTGCTGAAAAACATGTTTTGACACTTTCAGCACACTGGGGTTAAGATCTGAGTGTGTGGGCTCTTCTGAGCCTTGCTGCTACATGGGGATTCAGTTGTCTGAAAAAACGCGTTTATTTCGGGCTGAAAAACACGTTTTGAAAAGTGTACTGTTACTGCCCCATAACTTACATGGGGTTGACCAAACTTGCAGAAACATGTTTATTTCTGCTGAAAAACACGTTTTGACCCTTTCTGCACACTGGGGTTAAGATCTGAGTGTGTGGGCTCTTCTGAGCCTTGTTGCTACATGGGGATTCAGTTGTCTGAAAAAACGTGTTTATTTCGGGCTGAAAAACACGTTTTGAAAAGTGTACTGTTACTGCCCCATAACTTACATGGGGTTGACCAAACTTGCAGAAACATGTTTATTTCTGCTGAAAAACATGTTTTGACACTTTCAGCACACTGGGGTTAAGATCTGAGTGTGTGGGCTCTTCTGAGCCTTGCTGCTACATGGGGATTCAGTTGTCTGAAAAAACGCGTTTATTTCGGGCTGAAAAACACGTTTTGAAAAGTGTACTGTTACTGCCCCATAACTTACATGGGGTTGACCAAACTTGCAGAAACATGTTTATTTCTGCTGAAAAACATGTTTTGACACTTTCAGCACACTGGGGTTAAGATCTGAGTGTGTGGGCTCTTCTGAGCCTTGTTGCTACATGGGGATTCAGTTGTCTGAAAAAACCTGTTTATTTCGGGCTGAAAAACACGTTTTGAAAAGTGTACTGTTACTGCCCCATAACTTACATGGGGTTGACCAAACTTGCAGAAACATGTTTATTTCTGCTGAAAAACATGTTTTGACACTTTCAGCACACTGGGGTTAAGATCTGAGTGTGTGGGCTCTTCTGAGCCTTGCTGCTACATGGGGATTCAGTTGTCTGAAAAAACGCGTTTATTTCGGGCTGAAAAACACGTTTTGAAAAGTGTACTGTTACTGCCCCATAACTTACATGGGGTTGACCAAACTTGCAGAAACATGTTTATTTCTGCTGAAAAACACGTTTTGACCCTTTCTGCACACTGGGGTTAAGATCTGAGTGTGTGGGCTCTTCTGAGCCTTGCTGCTACATGGGTATTCAGTTGTCTGAAAAAACGCGTTTATTTCGGGCTGAAAAACACGTTTTGAAAAGTGTACTGTTACTGCCCCATAACTTACATGGGGTTGACCAAACTTGCAGAAACATGTTTATTTCTGCTGAAAAACATGTTTTGAACCTTTCTGCACACTGGGGTTAAGATCTGAGTGTGTGGGCTCTTCTGAGCCTTGTTGCTACATGGGGATTCAGTTGTCTGAAAAAACGCGTTTATTTCGGGCTGAAAAACACGTTTTGAAAAGTGTACTGTTACTGCCCCATAACTTACATGGGGTTGACCAAACTTGCAGAAACATGTTTATTTCTGCTGAAAAACATGTTTTGACACTTTCAGCACACTGGGGTTAAGATCTGAGTGTGTGGGCTCTTCTGAGCCTTGCTGCTACATGGGGATTCAGTTGTCTGAAAAAACGCGTTTATTTCGGGCTGAAAAACACGTTTTGAAAAGTGTACTGTTACTGCCCCATAACTTACATGGGGTTGACCAAACTTGCAGAAACATGTTTATTTCTGCTGAAAAACATGTTTTGACACTTTCAGCACACTGGGGTTAAGATCTGAGTGTGTGGGCTCTTCTGAGCCTTGTTGCTACATGGGGATTCAGTTGTCTGAAAAAACGCGTTTATTTCGGGCTGAAAAACACGTTTTGAAAAGTGTACTGTTACTGCCCCATAACTTACATGGGGTTGACCAAACTTGCAGAAACATGTTTATTTCTGCTGAAAAACATGTTTTGACACTTTCAGCACACTGGGGTTAAGATCTGAGTGTGTGGGCTCTTCTGAGCCTTGCTGCTACATGGGGATTCAGTTGTCTGAAAAAACGCGTTTATTTCGGGCTGAAAAACACGTTTTGAAAAGTGTACTGTTACTGCCCCATAACTTACATGGGGTTGACCAAACTTGCAGAAACATGTTTATTTCTGCTGAAAAACATGTTTTGACACTTTCAGCACACTGGGGTTAAGATCTGAGTGTGTGGGCTCTTCTGAGCCTTGTTGCTACATGGGGATTCAGTTGTCTGAAAAAACGCGTTTATTTCGGGCTGAAAAACACGTTTTGAAAAGTGTACTGTTACTGCCCCATAACTTACATGGGGTTGACCAAACTTGCAGAAACATGTTTATTTCTGCTGAAAAACATGTTTTGAACCTTTCTGCACACTGGGGTTAAGATCTGAGTGTGTGGGCTCTTCTGAGCCTTGTTGCTACATGGGGATTCAGTTGTCTGAAAAAACGCGTTTATTTCGGGCTGAAAAACACGTTTTGAAAAGTGTACTGTTACTGCCCCATAACTTACATGGGGTTGACCAAACTTGCAGAAACATGTTTATTTCTGCTGAAAAACACGTTTTGACCCTTTCTGCACACTGGGGTTAAGATCTGAGTGTGTGGGCTCTTCTGAGCCTTGCTGCTACATGGGTATTCAGTTGTCTGAAAAAACGCGTTTATTTCGGGCTGAAAAACACGTTTTGAAAAGTGTACTGTTACTGCCCCATAACTTACATGGGGTTGACCAAACTTGCAGAAACATGTTTATTTCTGCTGAAAAACATGTTTTGAACCTTTCTGCACACTGGGGTTAAGATCTGAGTGTGTGGGCTCTTCTGAGCCTTGTTGCTACATGGGGATTCAGTTGTCTGAAAAAACGCGTTTATTTCGGGCTGAAAAACACGTTTTGAAACGTGTACTGTTACTGCCCCATAACTTACATGGGGTTGACCAAACTTGCAGAAACATGTTTATTTCTGCTGAAAAACATGTTTTGAACCTTTCTGCACACTGGGGTTAAGATCTGAGTGTGTGGGCTCTTCTGAGCCTTGTTGCTACATGGGGATTCAGTTGTCTGAAAAAACGCGTTTATTTCGGGCTGAAAAACACGTTTTGAAAAGTGTACTGTTACTGCCCCATAACTTACATGGGGTTGACCAAACTTGCAGAAACATGTTTATTTCTGCTGAAAAACATGTTTTGACACTTTCAGCACACTGGGGTTAAGATCTGAGTGTGTGGGATCTTCTGAGCCTTGTTGCTACATGGGGATTCAGCTGTCTGAAAAAACGCGTTTATTTCGGGCTGAAAAACACGTTTTGAAAAGTGTACTGTTACTGCCCCATAACTTACATGGGGTTGACCAAACTTGCAGAAACATGTTTATTTCTGCTGAAAACATGTTTTGACACTTTCAGCACACTGGGGTTAAGATCTGAGTGTGTGGGCTCTTCTGAGCCTTGCTGCTACATGGGGATTCAGTTGTCTGAAAAAACGCGTTTATTTCGGGCTGAAAAACACGTTTTGAAAAGTGTACTGTTACTGCCCCATAACTTACATGGGGTTGACCAAACTTGCAGAAACATGTTTATTTCTGCTGAAAAACATGTTTTGACACTTTCAGCACACTGGGGTTAAGATCTGAGTGTGTGGGCTCTTCTGAGCCTTGTTGCTACATGGGGATTCAGTTGTCTGAAAAAACGCGTTTATTTCGGGCTGAAAAACACGTTTTGAAAAGTGTACTGTTACTGCCCCATAACTTACATGGGGTTGACCAAACTTGCAGAAACATGTTTATTTCTGCTGAAAAACATGTTTTGACACTTTCAGCACACTGGGGTTAAGATCTGAGTGTGTGGGCTCTTCTGAGCCTTGCTGCTACATGGGGATTCAGTTGTCTGAAAAAACGCGTTTATTTCGGGCTGAAAAACACGTTTTGAAAAGTGTACTGTTACTGCCCCATAACTTACATGGGGTTGACCAAACTTGCAGAAACATGTTTATTTCTGCTGAAAAACACGTTTTGACCCTTTCTGCACACTGGGGTTAAGATCTGAGTGTGTGGGCTCTTCTGAGCCTTGCTGCTACATGGGTATTCAGTTGTCTGAAAAAACGCGTTTATTTCGGGCTGAAAAACACGTTTTGAAAAGTGTACTGTTACTGCCCCATAACTTACATGGGGTTGACCAAACTTGCAGAAACATGTTTATTTCTGCTGAAAAACATGTTTTGAACCTTTCTGCACACTGGGGTTAAGATCTGAGTGTGTGGGCTCTTCTGAGCCTTGTTGCTACATGGGGATTCAGTTGTCTGAAAAAACGCGTTTATTTCGGGCTGAAAAACACGTTTTGAAACGTGTACTGTTACTGCCCCATAACTTACATGGGGTTGACCAAACTTGCAGAAACATGTTTATTTCTGCTGAAAAACATGTTTTGAACCTTTCTGCACACTGGGGTTAAGATCTGAGTGTGTGGGCTCTTCTGAGCCTTGTTGCTACATGGGGATTCAGTTGTCTGAAAAAACGCGTTTATTTCGGGCTGAAAAACACGTTTTGAAAAGTGTACTGTTACTGCCCCATAACTTACATGGGGTTGACCAAACTTGCAGAAACATGTTTATTTCTGCTGAAAAACATGTTTTGACACTTTCAGCACACTGGGGTTAAGATCTGAGTGTGTGGGATCTTCTGAGCCTTGTTGCTACATGGGGATTCAGCTGTCTGAAAAAACGCGTTTATTTCGGGCTGAAAAACACGTTTTGAAAAGTGTACTGTTACTGCCCCATAACTTACATGGGGTTGACCAAACTTGCAGAAACATGTTTATTTCTGCTGAAAAACATGTTTTGACACTTTCAGCACACTGGGGTTAAGATCTGAGTGTGTGGGCTCTTCTGAGCCTTGTTGCTACATGGGGATTCAGTTGTCTGAAAAAACGCGTTTATTTCGGGCTGAAAAACACGTTTTGAAAAGTGTACTGTTACTGCCCCATAACTTACATGGGGTTGACCAAACTTGCAGAAACATGTTTATTTCTGCTGAAAAACATGTTTTGACACTTTCAGCACACTGGGGTTAAGATCTGAGTGTGTGGGCTCTTCTGAGCCTTGCTGCTACATGGGGATTCAGTTGTCTGAAAAAACGCGTTTATTTCGGGCTGAAAAACACGTTTTGAAAAGTGTACTGTTACTGCCCCATAACTTACATGGGGTTGACCAAACTTGCAGAAACGTTTATTTCTGCTGAAAAACATGTTTTGACACTTTCAGCACACTGGGGTTAAGATCTGAGTGTGTGGGCTCTTCTGAGCCTTGTTGCTACATGGGGATTCAGTTGTCTGAAAAAACGCGTTTATTTCGGGCTGAAAAACACGTTTTGAAAAGTGTACTGTTACTGCCCCATAACTTACATGGGGTTGACCAAACTTGCAGAAACATGTTTATTTCTGCTGAAAAACATGTTTTGACACTTTCAGCACACTGGGGTTAAGATCTGAGTGTGTGGGCTCTTCTGAGCCTTGCTGCTACATGGGGATTCAGTTGTCTGAAAAAACGCGTTTATTTCGGGCTGAAAAACACGTTTTGAAAAGTGTACTGTTACTGCCCCATAACTTACATGGGGTTGACCAAACTTGCAGAAACATGTTTATTTCTGCTGAAAAACACGTTTTGACCCTTTCTGCACACTGGGGTTAAGATCTGAGTGTGTGGGCTCTTCTGAGCCTTGCTGCTACATGGGTATTCAGTTGTCTGAAAAAACGCGTTTATTTCGGGCTGAAAAACACGTTTTGAAAAGTGTACTGTTACTGCCCCATAACTTACATGGGGTTGACCAAACTTGCAGAAACATGTTTATTTCTGCTGAAAAACATGTTTTGAACCTTTCTGCACACTGGGGTTAAGATCTGAGTGTGTGGGCTCTTCTGAGCCTTGTTGCTACATGGGGATTCAGTTGTCTGAAAAAACGCGTTTATTTCGGGCTGAAAAACACGTTTTGAAAAGTGTACTGTTACTGCCCCATAACTTACATGGGGTTGACCAAACTTGCAGAAACATGTTTATTTCTGCTGAAAAACATGTTTTGACACTTTCAGCACACTGGGGTTAAGATCTGAGTGTGTGGGATCTTCTGAGCCTTGTTGCTACATGGGGATTCAGCTGTCTGAAAAAACGCGTTTATTTCGGGCTGAAAAACACGTTTTGAAAAGTGTACTGTTACTGCCCCATAACTTACATGGGGTTGACCAAACTTGCAGAAACATGTTTATTTCTGCTGAAAAACATGTTTTGAACCTTTCTGCACACTGGGGTTAAGATCTGAGTGTGTGGGCTCTTCTGAGCCTTGCTACATGGGGATTCAGTTGTCTGAAAAAACGCGTTTATTTCGGGCTGAAAAACACGTTTTGAAAAGTGTACTGTTACTGCCCCATAACTTACATGGGGTTGACCAAACTTGCAGAAACATGTTTATTTCTGCTGAAAAACATGTTTTGACACTTTCAGCACACTGGGGTTAAGATCTGAGTGTGTGGGATCTTCTGAGCCTTGTTGCTACATGGGGATTCAGCTGTCTGAAAAAACGCGTTTATTTCGGGCTGAAAAACACGTTTTGAAAAGTGTACTGTTACTGCCCCATAACTTACATGGGGTTGACCAAACTTGCAGAAACATGTTTATTTCTGCTGAAAAACATGTTTTGACACTTTCAGCACACTGGGGTTAAGATCTGAGTGTGTGGGCTCTTCTGAGCCTTGTTGCTACATGGGGATTCAGTTGTCTGAAAAAACGCGTTTATTTCGGGCTGAAAAACACGTTTTGAAAAGTGTACTGTTACTGCCCCATAACTTACATGGGGTTGACCAAACTTGCAGAAACATGTTTATTTCTTCTGAAAAACATGTTTTGAACCTTTCTGCACACTGGGGTTAAGATCTGAGTGTGTGGGCTCTTCTGAGCCTTGTTGCTACATGGGGATTCAGTTGTCTGAAAAAACGCGTTTATTTCGGGCTGAAAAACACGTTTTGAAAAGTGTACTGTTACTGCCCCATAACTTACATGGGGTTGACCAAACTTGCAGAAACATGTTTATTTCTGCTGAAAAACACGTTTTGACCCTTTCTGCACACTGGGGTTAAGATCTGAGTGTGTGGGCTCTTCTGAGCCTTGCTGCTACATGGGTATTCAGTTGTCTGAAAAAACGCGTTTATTTCGGGCTGAAAAACACGTTTTGAAAAGTGTACTGTTACTGCCCCATAACTTACATGGGGTTGACCAAACTTGCAGAAACATGTTTATTTCTGCTGAAAAACATGTTTTGAACCTTTCTGCACACTGGGGTTAAGATCTGAGTGTGTGGGCTCTTCTGAGCCTTGTTGCTACATGGGGATTCAGTTGTCTGAAAAAACGCGTTTATTTCGGGCTGAAAAACACGTTTTGAAACGTGTACTGTTACTGCCCCATAACTTACATGGGGTTGACCAAACTTGCAGAAACATGTTTATTTCTGCTGAAAAACATGTTTTGAACCTTTCTGCACACTGGGGTTAAGATCTGAGTGTGTGGGCTCTTCTGAGCCTTGTTGCTACATGGGGATTCAGTTGTCTGAAAAAACGCGTTTATTTCGGGCTGAAAAACACGTTTTGAAAAGTGTACTGTTACTGCCCCATAACTTACATGGGGTTGACCAAACTTGCAGAAACATGTTTATTTCTGCTGAAAAACATGTTTTGACACTTTCAGCACACTGGGGTTAAGATCTGAGTGTGTGGGATCTTCTGAGCCTTGTTGCTACATGGGGATTCAGCTGTCTGAAAAAACGCGTTTATTTCGGGCTGAAAAACACGTTTTGAAAAGTGTACTGTTACTGCCCCATAACTTACATGGGGTTGACCAAACTTGCAGAAACATGTTTATTTCTGCTGAAAAACATGTTTTGACACTTTCAGCACACTGGGGTTAAGATCTGAGTGTGTGGGCTCTTCTGAGCCTTGCTGCTACATGGGGATTCAGTTGTCTGAAAAAACGCGTTTATTTCGGGCTGAAAAACACGTTTTGAAAAGTGTACTGTTACTGCCCCATAACTTACATGGGGTTGACCAAACTTGCAGAAACATGTTTATTTCTGCTGAAAAACATGTTTTGACACTTTCAGCACACTGGGGTTAAGATCTGAGTGTGTGGGCTCTTCTGAGCCTTGTTGCTACATGGGGATTCAGTTGTCTGAAAAAACGCGTTTATTTCGGGCTGAAAAACACGTTTTGAAAAGTGTACTGTTACTGCCCCATAACTTACATGGGGTTGACCAAACTTGCAGAAACATGTTTATTTCTGCTGAAAAACATGTTTTGACACTTTCAGCACACTGGGGTTAAGATCTGAGTGTGTGGGCTCTTCTGAGCCTTGCTGCTACATGGGGATTCAGTTGTCTGAAAAAACGCGTTTATTTCGGGCTGAAAAACACGTTTTGAAAAGTGTACTGTTACTGCCCCATAACTTACATGGGGTTGACCAAACTTGCAGAAACATGTTTATTTCTGCTGAAAAACACGTTTTGACCCTTTCTGCACACTGGGGTTAAGATCTGAGTGTGTGGGCTCTTCTGAGCCTTGCTGCTACATGGGTATTCAGTTGTCTGAAAAAACGCGTTTATTTCGGGCTGAAAAACACGTTTTGAAAAGTGTACTGTTACTGCCCCATAACTTACATGGGGTTGACCAAACTTGCAGAAACATGTTTATTTCTGCTGAAAAACATGTTTTGAACCTTTCTGCACACTGGGGTTAAGATCTGAGTGTGTGGGCTCTTCTGAGCCTTGTTGCTACATGGGGATTCAGTTGTCTGAAAAAACGCGTTTATTTCGGGCTGAAAAACACGTTTTGAAACGTGTACTGTTACTGCCCCATAACTTACATGGGGTTGACCAAACTTGCAGAAACATGTTTATTTCTGCTGAAAAACATGTTTTGACACTTTCAGCACACTGGGGTTAAGATCTGAGTGTGTGGGCTCTTCTGAGCCTTGTTGCTACATGGGGATTCAGCTGTCTGAAAAAACGCGTTTATTTCGGGCTGAAAAACACGTTTTGAAAAGTGTACTGTTACTGCCCCATAACTTACATGGGGTTGACCAAACTTGCAGAAACATGTTTATTTCTGCTGAAAAACATGTTTTGACACTTTCAGCACACTGGGGTTAAGATCTGAGTGTGTGGGCTCTTCTGAGCCTTGCTGCTACATGGGGATTCAGTTGTCTGAAAAAACGCGTTTATTTCGGGCTGAAAAACACGTTTTGAAAAGTGTACTGTTACTGCCCCATAACTTACATGGGGTTGACCAAACTTGCAGAAACATGTTTATTTCTGCTGAAAAACATGTTTTGACACTTTCAGCACACTGGGGTTAAGATCTGAGTGTGTGGGCTCTTCTGAGCCTTGCTGCTACATGGGGATTCAGTTGTCTGAAAAAACGCGTTTATTTCGGGCTGAAAAACACGTTTTGAAAAGTGTACTGTTACTGCCCCATAACTTACATGGGGTTGACCAAACTTGCAGAAACATGTTTATTTCTGCTGAAAAACACGTTTTGACCCTTTCTGCACACTGGGGTTAAGATCTGAGTGTGTGGGCTCTTCTGAGCCTTGCTGCTACATGGGTATTCAGTTGTCTGAAAAAACGCGTTTATTTCGGGCTGAAAAACACGTTTTGAAAAGTGTACTGTTACTGCCCCATAACTTACATGGGGTTGACCAAACTTGCAGAAACATGTTTATTTCTGCTGAAAAACATGTTTTGAACCTTTCTGCACACTGGGGTTAAGATCTGAGTGTGTGGGCTCTTCTGAGCCTTGTTGCTACATGGGGATTCAGTTGTCTGAAAAAACGCGTTTATTTCGGGCTGAAAAACACGTTTTGAAACGTGTACTGTTACTGCCCCATAACTTACATGGGGTTGACCAAACTTGCAGAAACATGTTTATTTCTGCTGAAAAACATGTTTTGAACCTTTCTGCACACTGGGGTTAAGATCTGAGTGTGTGGGCTCTTCTGAGCCTTGTTGCTACATGGGGATTCAGTTGTCTGAAAAAACGCGTTTATTTCGGGCTGAAAAACACGTTTTGAAAAGTGTACTGTTACTGCCCCATAACTTACATGGGGTTGACCAAACTTGCAGAAACATGTTTATTTCTGCTGAAAAACATGTTTTGACACTTTCAGCACACTGGGGTTAAGATCTGAGTGTGTGGGATCTTCTGAGCCTTGTTGCTACATGGGGATTCAGCTGTCTGAAAAAACGCGTTTATTTCGGGCTGAAAAACACGTTTTGAAAAGTGTACTGTTACTGCCCCATAACTTACATGGGGTTGACCAAACTTGCAGAAACATGTTTATTTCTGCTGAAAAACATGTTTTGACACTTTCAGCACACTGGGGTTAAGATCTGAGTGTGTGGGATCTTCTGAGCCTTGTTGCTACATGGGGATTCAGCTGTCTGAAAAAACGCGTTTATTTCGGGCTGAAAAACACGTTTTGAAAAGTGTACTGTTACTGCCCCATAACTTACATGGGGTTGACCAAACTTGCAGAAACATGTTTATTTCTGCTGAAAAACATGTTTTGACACTTTCAGCACACTGGGGTTAAGATCTGAGTGTGTGGGCTCTTCTGAGCCTTGTTGCTACATGGGGATTCAGTTGTCTGAAAAAACGCGTTTATTTCGGGCTGAAAAACACGTTTTGAAAAGTGTACTGTTACTGCCCCATAACTTACATGGGGTTGACCAAACTTGCAGAAACATGTTTATTTCTGCTGAAAAACATGTTTTGAACCTTTCTGCACACTGGGGTTAAGATCTGAGTGTGTGGGCTCTTCTGAGCCTTGTTGCTACATGGGGATTCAGTTGTCTGAAAAAACGCGTTTATTTCGGGCTGAAAAACACGTTTTGAAAAGTGTACTGTTACTGCCCCATAACTTACATGGGGTTGACCAAACTTGCAGAAACATGTTTATTTCTGCTGAAAAACACGTTTTGACCCTTTCTGCACACTGGGGTTAAGATCTGAGTGTGTGGGCTCTTCTGAGCCTTGCTGCTACATGGGTATTCAGTTGTCTGAAAAAACGCGTTTATTTCGGGCTGAAAAACACGTTTTGAAAAGTGTACTGTTACTGCCCCATAACTTACATGGGGTTGACCAAACTTGCAGAAACATGTTTATTTCTGCTGAAAAACATGTTTTGAACCTTTCTGCACACTGGGGTTAAGATCTGAGTGTGTGGGCTCTTCTGAGCCTTGTTGCTACATGGGGATTCAGCTGTCTGAAAAAACGCGTTTATTTCGGGCTGAAAAACACGTTTTGAAAAGTGTACTGTTACTGCCCCATAACTTACATGGGGTTGACCAAACTTGCAGAAACATGTTTATTTCTGCTGAAAAACATGTTTTGACACTTTCAGCACACTGGGGTTAAGATCTGAGTGTGTGGGCTCTTCTGAGCCTTGCTGCTACATGGGGATTCAGTTGTCTGAAAAAACGCGTTTATTTCGGGCTGAAAAACACGTTTTGAAAAGTGTACTGTTACTGCCCCATAACTTACATGGGGTTGACCAAACTTGCAGAAACATGTTTATTTCTGCTGAAAAACATGTTTTGACACTTTCAGCACACTGGGGTTAAGATCTGAGTGTGTGGGCTCTTCTGAGCCTTGCTGCTACATGGGGATTCAGTTGTCTGAAAAAACGCGTTTATTTCGGGCTGAAAAACACGTTTTGAAAAGTGTACTGTTACTGCCCCATAACTTACATGGGGTTGACCAAACTTGCAGAAACATGTTTATTTCTGCTGAAAAACACGTTTTGACCCTTTCTGCACACTGGGGTTAAGATCTGAGTGTGTGGGCTCTTCTGAGCCTTGCTGCTACATGGGTATTCAGTTGTCTGAAAAAACGCGTTTATTTCGGGCTGAAAAACACGTTTTGAAAAGTGTACTGTTACTGCCCCATAACTTACATGGGGTTGACCAAACTTGCAGAAACATGTTTATTTCTGCTGAAAAACATGTTTTGAACCTTTCTGCACACTGGGGTTAAGATCTGAGTGTGTGGGCTCTTCTGAGCCTTGTTGCTACATGGGGATTCAGTTGTCTGAAAAAACGCGTTTATTTCGGGCTGAAAAACACGTTTTGAAACGTGTACTGTTACTGCCCCATAACTTACATGGGGTTGACCAAACTTGCAGAAACATGTTTATTTCTGCTGAAAAACATGTTTTGAACCTTTCTGCACACTGGGGTTAAGATCTGAGTGTGTGGGCTCTTCTGAGCCTTGTTGCTACATGGGGATTCAGTTGTCTGAAAAAACGCGTTTATTTCGGGCTGAAAAACACGTTTTGAAAAGTGTACTGTTACTGCCCCATAACTTACATGGGGTTGACCAAACTTGCAGAAACATGTTTATTTCTGCTGAAAAACATGTTTTGACACTTTCAGCACACTGGGGTTAAGATCTGAGTGTGTGGGATCTTCTGAGCCTTGTTGCTACATGGGGATTCAGCTGTCTGAAAAAACGCGTTTATTTCGGGCTGAAAAACACGTTTTGAAAAGTGTACTGTTACTGCCCCATAACTTACATGGGGTTGACCAAACTTGCAGAAACATGTTTATTTCTGCTGAAAAACATGTTTTGACACTTTCAGCACACTGGGGTTAAGATCTGAGTGTGTGGGCTCTTCTGAGCCTTGTTGCTACATGGGGATTCAGTTGTCTGAAAAAACGCGTTTATTTCGGGCTGAAAAACACGTTTTGAAAAGTGTACTGTTACTGCCCCATAACTTACATGGGGTTGACCAAACTTGCAGAAACATGTTTATTTCTGCTGAAAAACATGTTTTGAACCTTTCTGCACACTGGGGTTAAGATCTGAGTGTGTGGGCTCTTCTGAGCCTTGTTGCTACATGGGGATTCAGTTGTCTGAAAAAACGCGTTTATTTCGGGCTGAAAAACACGTTTTGAAAAGTGTACTGTTACTGCCCCATAACTTACATGGGGTTGACCAAACTTGCAGAAACATGTTTATTTCTGCTGAAAAACATGTTTTGACACTTTCAGCACACTGGGGTTAAGATCTGAGTGTGTGGGATCTTCTGAGCCTTGTTGCTACATGGGGATTCAGCTGTCTGAAAAAACGCGTTTATTTCGGGCTGAAAAACACGTTTTGAAAAGTGTACTGTTACTGCCCCATAACTTACATGGGGTTGACCAAACTTGCAGAAACATGTTTATTTCTGCTGAAAAACATGTTTTGACACTTTCAGCACACTGGGGTTAAGATCTGAGTGTGTGGGCTCTTCTGAGCCTTGTTGCTACATGGGGATTCAGTTGTCTGAAAAAACGCGTTTATTTCGGGCTGAAAAACACGTTTTGAAAAGTGTACTGTTACTGCCCCATAACTTACATGGGGTTGACCAAACTTGCAGAAACATGTTTATTTCTGCTGAAAAACATGTTTTGACACTTTCAGCACACTGGGGTTAAGATCTGAGTGTGTGGGCTCTTCTGAGCCTTGTTGCTACATGGGGATTCAGTTGTCTGAAAAAACGTGTTTATTTCGGGCTGAAAAACACGTTTTGAAAAGTGTACTGTTACTGCCCCATAACTTACATGGGGTTGACCAAACTTGCAGAAACATGTTTATTTCTGCTGAAAAACATGTTTTGACACTTTCAGCACACTGGGGTTAAGATCTGAGTGTGTGGGCTCTTCTGAGCCTTGCTGCTACATGGGGATTCAGTTGTCTGAAAAAACGCGTTTATTTCGGGCTGAAAAACACGTTTTGAAAAGTGTACTGTTACTGCCCCATAACTTACATGGGGTTGACCAAACTTGCAGAAACATGTTTATTTCTGCTGAAAAACACGTTTTGACCCATTCTGCACACTGGGGTTAAGATCTGAGTGTGTGGGCTCTTCTGAGCCTTGCTGCTACATGGGTATTCAGTTGTCTGAAAAAACGCGTTTATTTCGGGCTGAAAAACACGTTTTGAAAAGTGTACTGTTACTGCCCCATAACTTACATGGGGTTGACCAAACTTGCAGAAACATGTTTATTTCTGCTGAAAAACATGTTTTGACACTTTCAGCACACTGGGGTTAAGATCTGAGTGTGTGGGCTCTTCTGAGCCTTGTTGCTACATGGGGATTCAGTTGTCTGAAAAACGTGTTTATTTCGGGCTGAAAAACACGTTTTGAAAAGTGTACTGTTACTGCCCCATAACTTACATGGGGTTGACCAAACTTGCAGAAACATGTTTATTTCTGCTGAAAAACATGTTTTGACACTTTCAGCACACTGGGGTTAAGATCTGAGTGTGTGGGCTCTTCTGAGCCTTGCTGCTACATGGGGATTCAGTTGTCTGAAAAAACGCGTTTATTTCGGGCTGAAAAACACGTTTTGAAAAGTGTACTGTTACTGCCCCATAACTTACATGGGGTTGACCAAACTTGCAGAAACATGTTTATTTCTGCTGAAAAACATGTTTTGACACTTTCAGCACACTGGGGTTAAGATCTGAGTGTGTGGGCTCTTCTGAGCCTTGTTGCTACATGGGGATTCAGTTGTCTGAAAAAACGCGTTTATTTCGGGCTGAAAAAACACGTTTTGAAAAGTGTACTGTTACTGCCCCATAACTTACATGGGGTTGACCAAACTTGCAGAAACATGTTTATTTCTGCTGAAAAACATGTTTTGACACTTTCAGCACACTGGGGTTAAGATCTGAGTGTGTGGGCTCTTCTGAGCCTTGCTGCTACATGGGGATTCAGTTGTCTGAAAAAACGCGTTTATTTCGGGCTGAAAAACACGTTTTGAAAAGTGTACTGTTACTGCCCCATAACTTACATGGGGTTGACCAAACTTGCAGAAACATGTTTATTTCTGCTGAAAAACACGTTTTGACCCTTTCTGCACACTGGGGTTAAGATCTGAGTGTGTGGGCTCTTCTGAGCCTTGCTGCTACATGGGTATTCAGTTGTCTGAAAAAACGCGTTTATTTCGGGCTGAAAAACACGTTTTGAAAAGTGTACTGTTACTGCCCCATAACTTACATGGGGTTGACCAAACTTGCAGAAACATGTTTATTTCTGCTGAAAAACATGTTTTGAACCTTTCTGCACACTGGGGTTAAGATCTGAGTGTGTGGGCTCTTCTGAGCCTTGTTGCTACATGGGGATTCAGTTGTCTGAAAAAACGCGTTTATTTCGGGCTGAAAAACACGTTTTGAAACGTGTACTGTTACTGCCCCATAACTTACATGGGGTTGACCAAACTTGCAGAAACATGTTTATTTCTGCTGAAAAACATGTTTTGAACCTTTCTGCACACTGGGGTTAAGATCTGAGTGTGTGGGCTCTTCTGAGCCTTGTTGCTACATGGGGATTCAGTTGTCTGAAAAAACGCGTTTATTTCGGGCTGAAAAACACGTTTTGAAAAGTGTACTGTTACTGCCCCATAACTTACATGGGGTTGACCAAACTTGCAGAAACATGTTTATTTCTGCTGAAAAACATGTTTTGACACTTTCAGCACACTGGGGTTAAGATCTGAGTGTGTGGGATCTTCTGAGCCTTGTTGCTACATGGGGATTCAGCTGTCTGAAAAAACGCGTTTATTTCGGGCTGAAAAACACGTTTTGAAAAGTGTACTGTTACTGCCCCATAACTTACATGGGGTTGACCAAACTTGCAGAAACATGTTTATTTCTGCTGAAAAACATGTTTTGACACTTTCAGCACACTGGGGTTAAGATCTGAGTGTGTGGGCTCTTCTGAGCCTTGTTGCTACATGGGGATTCAGTTGTCTGAAAAAACGCGTTTATTTCGGGCTGAAAAACACGTTTTGAAAAGTGTACTGTTACTGCCCCATAACTTACATGGGGTTGACCAAACTTGCAGAAACATGTTTATTTCTGCTGAAAAACATGTTTTGACACTTTCAGCACACTGGGGTTAAGATCTGAGTGTGTGGGCTCTTCTGAGCCTTGCTGCTACATGGGGATTCAGTTGTCTGAAAAAACGCGTTTATTTCGGGCTGAAAAACACGTTTTGAAAAGTGTACTGTTACTGCCCCATAACTTACATGGGGTTGACCAAACTTGCAGAAACATGTTTATTTCTGCTGAAAAACATGTTTTGACACTTTCAGCACACTGGGGTTAAGATCTGAGTGTGTGGGCTCTTCTGAGCCTTGTTGCTACATGGGGATTCAGTTGTCTGAAAAAACGCGTTTATTTCGGGCTGAAAAACACGTTTTGAAAAGTGTACTGTTACTGCCCCATAACTTACATGGGGTTGACCAAACTTGCAGAAACATGTTTATTTCTGCTGAAAAACATGTTTTGACACTTTCAGCACACTGGGGTTAAGATCTGAGTGTGTGGGCTCTTCTGAGCCTTGCTGCTACATGGGGATTCAGTTGTCTGAAAAAACGCGTTTATTTCGGGCTGAAAAACACGTTTTGAAAAGTGTACTGTTACTGCCCCATAACTTACATGGGGTTGACCAAACTTGCAGAAACATGTTTATTTCTGCTGAAAAACACGTTTTGACCCTTTCTGCACACTGGGGTTAAGATCTGAGTGTGTGGGCTCTTCTGAGCCTTGCTGCTACATGGGTATTCAGTTGTCTGAAAAAACGCGTTTATTTCGGGCTGAAAAACACGTTTTGAAAAGTGTACTGTTACTGCCCCATAACTTACATGGGGTTGACCAAACTTGCAGAAACATGTTTATTTCTGCTGAAAAACATGTTTTGAACCTTTCTGCACACTGGGGTTAAGATCTGAGTGTGTGGGCTCTTCTGAGCCTTGTTGCTACATGGGGATTCAGTTGTCTGAAAAAAACGCGTTTATTTCGGGCTGAAAAACACGTTTTGAAACGTGTACTGTTACTGCCCCATAACTTACATGGGGTTGACCAAACTTGCAGAAACATGTTTATTTCTGCTGAAAAACATGTTTTGAACCTTTCTGCACACTGGGGTTAAGATCTGAGTGTGTGGGCTCTTCTGAGCCTTGTTGCTACATGGGGATTCAGTTGTCTGAAAAAACGCGTTTATTTCGGGCTGAAAAACACGTTTTGAAAAGTGTACTGTTACTGCCCCATAACTTACATGGGGTTGACCAAACTTGCAGAAACATGTTTATTTCTGCTGAAAAACATGTTTTGACACTTTCAGCACACTGGGGTTAAGATCTGAGTGTGTGGGATCTTCTGAGCCTTGTTGCTACATGGGGATTCAGCTGTCTGAAAAAACGCGTTTATTTCGGGCTGAAAAACACGTTTTGAAAAGTGTACTGTTACTGCCCCATAACTTACATGGGGTTGACCAAACTTGCAGAAACATGTTTATTTCTGCTGAAAAACATGTTTTGACACTTTCAGCACACTGGGGTTAAGATCTGAGTGTGTGGGCTCTTCTGAGCCTTGTTGCTACATGGGGATTCAGTTGTCTGAAAAAACGCGTTTATTTCGGGCTGAAAAACACGTTTTGAAAAGTGTACTGTTACTGCCCCATAACTTACATGGGGTTGACCAAACTTGCAGAAACATGTTTATTTCTGCTGAAAAACATGTTTTGACACTTTCAGCACACTGGGGTTAAGATCTGAGTGTGTGGGCTCTTCTGAGCCTTGCTGCTACATGGGGATTCAGTTGTCTGAAAAAACGCGTTTATTTCGGGCTGAAAAACACGTTTTGAAAAGTGTACTGTTACTGCCCCATAACTTACATGGGGTTGACCAAACTTGCAGAAACATGTTTATTTCTGCTGAAAAACACGTTTTGACCCTTTCTGCACACTGGGGTTAAGATCTGAGTGTGTGGGCTCTTCTGAGCCTTGCTGCTACATGGGTATTCAGTTGTCTGAAAAAACGCGTTTATTTCGGGCTGAAAAACACGTTTTGAAAAGTGTACTGTTACTGCCCCATAACTTACATGGGGTTGACCAAACTTGCAGAAACATGTTTATTTCTGCTGAAAAACATGTTTTGAACCTTTCTGCACACTGGGGTTAAGATCTGAGTGTGTGGGCTCTTCTGAGCCTTGTTGCTACATGGGGATTCAGTTGTCTGAAAAAACGCGTTTATTTCGGGCTGAAAAACACGTTTTGAAACGTGTACTGTTACTGCCCCATAACTTACATGGGGTTGACCAAACTTGCAGAAACATGTTTATTTCTGCTGAAAAACATGTTTTGAACCTTTCTGCACACTGGGGTTAAGATCTGAGTGTGTGGGCTCTTCTGAGCCTTGTTGCTACATGGGGATTCAGTTGTCTGAAAAAACGCGTTTATTTCGGGCTGAAAAACACGTTTTGAAAAGTGTACTGTTACTGCCCCATAACTTACATGGGGTTGACCAAACTTGCAGAAACATGTTTATTTCTGCTGAAAAACATGTTTTGACACTTTCAGCACACTGGGGTTAAGATCTGAGTGTGTGGGATCTTCTGAGCCTTGTTGCTACATGGGGATTCAGCTGTCTGAAAAAACGCGTTTATTTCGGGCTGAAAACACGTTTTGAAAAGTGTACTGTTACTGCCCCATAACTTACATGGGGTTGACCAAACTTGCAGAAACATGTTTATTTCTGCTGAAAAACATGTTTTGACACTTTCAGCACACTGGGGTTAAGATCTGAGTGTGTGGGCTCTTCTGAGCCTTGTTGCTACATGGGGATTCAGTTGTCTGAAAAAACGCGTTTATTTCGGGCTGAAAAACACGTTTTGAAAAGTGTACTGTTACTGCCCCATAACTTACATGGGGTTGACCAAACTTGCAGAAACATGTTTATTTCTGCTGAAAAACATGTTTTGAACCTTTCTGCACACTGGGGTTAAGATCTGAGTGTGTGGGCTCTTCTGAGCCTTGTTGCTACATGGGGATTCAGTTGTCTGAAAAAACGCGTTTATTTCGGGCTGAAAAACACGTTTTGAAAAGTGTACTGTTACTGCCCCATAACTTACATGGGGTTGACCAAACTTGCAGAAACATGTTTATTTCTGCTGAAAAACATGTTTTGACACTTTCAGCACACTGGGGTTAAGATCTGAGTGTGTGGGATCTTCTGAGCCTTGTTGCTACATGGGGATTCAGCTGTCTGAAAAAACGCGTTTATTTCGGGCTGAAAAACACGTTTTGAAAAGTGTACTGTTACTGCCCCATAACTTACATGGGGTTGACCAAACTTGCAGAAACATGTTTATTTCTGCTGAAAAACATGTTTTGACACTTTCAGCACACTGGGGTTAAGATCTGAGTGTGTGGGCTCTTCTGAGCCTTGTTGCTACATGGGGATTCAGTTGTCTGAAAAAACGCGTTTATTTCGGGCTGAAAAACACGTTTTGAAAAGTGTACTGTTACTGCCCCATAACTTACATGGGGTTGACCAAACTTGCAGAAACATGTTTATTTCTGCTGAAAAACATGTTTTGACACTTTCAGCACACTGGGGTTAAGATCTGAGTGTGTGGGCTCTTCTGAGCCTTGTTGCTACATGGGGATTCAGTTGTCTGAAAAAACGTGTTTATTTCGGGCTGAAAAACACGTTTTGAAAAGTGTACTGTTACTGCCCCATAACTTACATGGGGTTGACCAAACTTGCAGAAACATGTTTATTTCTGCTGAAAAACATGTTTTGACACTTTCAGCACACTGGGGTTAAGATCTGAGTGTGTGGGCTCTTCTGAGCCTTGCTGCTACATGGGGATTCAGTTGTCTGAAAAAACGCGTTTATTTCGGGCTGAAAAACACGTTTTGAAAAGTGTACTGTTACTGCCCCATAACTTACATGGGGTTGACCAAACTTGCAGAAACATGTTTATTTCTGCTGAAAAACACGTTTTGACCCATTCTGCACACTGGGGTTAAGATCTGAGTGTGTGGGCTCTTCTGAGCCTTGCTGCTACATGGGTATTCAGTTGTCTGAAAAAACGCGTTTATTTCGGGCTGAAAAACACGTTTTGAAAAGTGTACTGTTACTGCCCCATAACTTACATGGGGTTGACCAAACTTGCAGAAACATGTTTATTTCTGCTGAAAAACATGTTTTGACACTTTCAGCACACTGGGGTTAAGATCTGAGTGTGTGGGCTCTTCTGAGCCTTGTTGCTACATGGGGATTCAGTTGTCTGAAAAAACGCGTTTATTTCGGGCTGAAAAACACGTTTTGAAAAGTGTACTGTTACTGCCCCATAACTTACATGGGGTTGACCAAACTTGCAGAAACATGTTTATTTCTGCTGAAAAACATGTTTTGACACTTTCAGCACACTGGGGTTAAGATCTGAGTGTGTGGGCTCTTCTGAGCCTTGCTGCTACATGGGGATTCAGTTGTCTGAAAAAACGCGTTTATTTCGGGCTGAAAAACACGTTTTGAAAAGTGTACTGTTACTGCCCATAACTTACATGGGGTTGACCAAACTTGCAGAAACATGTTTATTTCTGCTGAAAAACACGTTTTGACCCTTTCTGCACACTGGGGTTAAGATCTGAGTGTGTGGGCTCTTCTGAGCCTTGTTGCTACATGGGTATTCAGTTGTCTGAAAAAACGCGTTTATTTCGGGCTGAAAAACACGTTTTGAAAAGTGTACTGTTACTGCCCCATAACTTACATGGGGTTGACCAAACTTGCAGAAACATGTTTATTTCTGCTGAAAAACATGTTTTGAACCTTTCTGCACACTGGGGTTAAGATCTGAGTGTGTGGGCTCTTCTGAGCCTTGTTGCTACATGGGGATTCAGTTGTCTGAAAAAACGCGTTTATTTCGGGCTGAAAAACACGTTTTGAAACGTGTACTGTTACTGCCCCATAACTTACATGGGGTTGACCAAACTTGCAGAAACATGTTTATTTCTGCTGAAAAACATGTTTTGAACCTTTCTGCACACTGGGGTTAAGATCTGAGTGTGTGGGCTCTTCTGAGCCTTGTTGCTACATGGGGATTCAGTTGTCTGAAAAAACGCGTTTATTTCGGGCTGAAAAACACGTTTTGAAAAGTGTACTGTTACTGCCCCATAACTTACATGGGGTTGACCAAACTTGCAGAAACATGTTTATTTCTGCTGAAAAACATGTTTTGACACTTTCAGCACACTGGGGTTAAGATCTGAGTGTGTGGGATCTTCTGAGCCTTGTTGCTACATGGGGATTCAGCTGTCTGAAAAAACGCGTTTATTTCGGGCTGAAAAACACGTTTTGAAAAGTGTACTGTTACTGCCCCATAACTTACATGGGGTTGACCAAACTTGCAGAAACATGTTTATTTCTGCTGAAAAACATGTTTTGACACTTTCAGCACACTGGGGTTAAGATCTGAGTGTGTGGGCTCTTCTGAGCCTTGTTGCTACATGGGGATTCAGTTGTCTGAAAAAACGCGTTTATTTCGGGCTGAAAAACATGTTTTGAAAAGTGTACTGTTACTGCCCCATAACTTACATGGGGTTGACCAAACTTGCAGAAACATGTTTATTTCTGCTGAAAAACATGTTTTGACACTTTCAGCACACTGGGGTTAAGATCTGAGTGTGTGGGCTCTTCTGAGCCTTGCTGCTACATGGGGATTCAGTTGTCTGAAAAAACGCGTTTATTTCGGGCTGAAAAACACGTTTTGAAAAGTGTACTGTTACTGCCCCATAACTTACATGGGGTTGACCAAACTTGCAGAAACATGTTTATTTCTGCTGAAAAACATGTTTTGACACTTTCAGCACACTGGGGTTAAGATCTGAGTGTGTGGGCTCTTCTGAGCCTTGTTGCTACATGGGGATTCAGTTGTCTGAAAAAACGCGTTTATTTCGGGCTGAAAAACACGTTTTGAAAAGTGTACTGTTACTGCCCCATAACTTACATGGGGTTGACCAAACTTGCAGAAACATGTTTATTTCTGCTGAAAAACATGTTTTGACACTTTCAGCACACTGGGGTTAAGATCTGAGTGTGTGGGCTCTTCTGAGCCTTGCTGCTACATGGGGATTCAGTTGTCTGAAAAAACGCGTTTATTTCGGGCTGAAAAACACGTTTTGAAAAGTGTACTGTTACTGCCCCATAACTTACATGGGGTTGACCAAACTTGCAGAAACATGTTTATTTCTGCTGAAAAACACGTTTTGACCCTTTCTGCACACTGGGGTTAAGATCTGAGTGTGTGGGCTCTTCTGAGCCTTGCTGCTACATGGGTATTCAGTTGTCTGAAAAAACGCGTTTATTTCGGGCTGAAAAACACGTTTTGAAAAGTGTACTGTTACTGCCCCATAACTTACATGGGGTTGACCAAACTTGCAGAAACATGTTTATTTCTGCTGAAAAACATGTTTTGAACCTTTCTGCACACTGGGGTTAAGATCTGAGTGTGTGGGCTCTTCTGAGCCTTGTTGCTACATGGGGATTCAGTTG